>NC_092280.1:571300-591300 GCF_036320965.1 Panulirus ornatus | reverse complement strand
AGACAGTATGTTACAGACAGTATGTTACAGACAATATGTTACAAGCTTTTGCATTCAGTAGGTATTTTTTAGCAAGAGTGTGACGCACATCTTATAGTAACAGACTGTGACGCACATCCCACCTGGACCCATACCGTAACATAAGTTCTAGTAGCAGTTCAAATAATTGAGGAACTCTCTTGACCTCTTGTTCGCCGTGAAGTGCAGTACCTCTGTTGGTCGTTTCTGTGACTTGCTCTACCGACTTTAGTAACGATACTTTTCATGTGAGGAACAGTTCATTATAGTTGACTTTCCTCTGCAATATATTTCATACCTGAGGTGAGTTATGTTAGCCAACAGAAAAACTGATGTCATGCCATTAGTCTCATGCACTAGAGAGAGACCTCCAGGTACCTGAACATTTTGCAACAACTTTATGTTTGATCAGTGATTAAATTCTTTTCTGAGTTGAGCATCACATATCATCTCGTATTCATACAATTCAAGATAGATCAAGGTAACATCTTGGACAGTAGATGAAGACTGTGCCACTGCCATGGAACATTAATGTGTTGTTTTCTCCATCATTAGAACTATAATTCAACATTGATATTGAGATGTCCGAGGAAAACAGGCTTTCTGGTGTGACCATGGCCAATGCCCCATTCGCATGCTCTTTTTTACTATTCCGTATTTCTCCTTACTGCCTCTTACGGACACACACACACACACACACACTCACACAGACACAGACACACACACACACACACACACACACACACACACACACACACACACACACACACACACACACACACACACACACACACACACACACACACACACAGTGTCGATTAAAGTTTTGGAAAAAAAATGATCTCTATTCTCATATGTTCTGAGGCAGATGTGTTGAAAACTGAAAGTAATTAAATGCAAATGAACAAAAAGATTAAGCTTATGTGTCACTACGCTATATTACAGTTTCAGTATATGAATCATATAGAAATAGAGCATTGAAAATTTCTAATTAATGCCTTAGTCTCACTAAAGAACTGGCTAGTAAAACTTAGTCACACTGAAGAACTAGCTAGTAAAAATTTGATGGTAAATTGAGTTTGAAAGGAAAATTCGTGAGCATATATGCAGTGTATCTCTCTTCCAAAGACAGGGATAAAAGACAGAGGGTAAATATAACAGGAGGCCAGGCACGCCCTCTACCCTGACTGACAACGAGAGAAAATCTGTGAGAGAGGAAAAAATACATGAGTGCAGTCGCAGGATCAGCATGGTGCCTGCAGCTGTCCAGCTTGGCCAGAGCAACAGACCCCCCGCCTCACACGTCACTATATATCTCACTGAGGATTTGCTGTGCACCGTAACACAGACACCACGTATCGTAGTAATACCATAAGCTATTGAAACAATAGCGCGGTTAATTACGGGATTGTACCCCAATAGTAATTTGAATAGAAACGTAATAAACTCTAGGCAGATGATGCAGTCGCTGACATAACATGACCAGTGGAACTTGTTCTGGACCAATACGAGCCATAGCTGTGGTCTCCAAACCTCTTCATTACAGTGAACTCATGACTGCCAGAATATATGGCGGCTACATACCCGCCAGCTGCCTCCAAGGCTGGCGAAGGTTAGGTCAAGATCCCAAGACCAGAGCTTAGCCTGTATGTCTGCAGCAGAACTTGACAATGAAACCCCTCCCATTACCAGCACCACAGATCCAACTGCTATTATCATACATCTATCCTCTTGTGGCCGGGAGGGAGGGAGGGACGAGAGTAGCAAACTACATACCAGTCTAAGTTTAAGATTGCTTATATTCATCGCGGAATGAACAGGATTTTTCTTGTACTTCCTGTACAGAACGTGATACTATGGGTAGGAAGAACCTGTAGGCCAGGTATGGGACAATAGAAGAAAAAAATGCCCACATTGTGGAGTCATGGTCACCACATCACACAGCTGTATGTTGCTCATACTATGGAGTCATGGTCACCACATCATACATCATCATAAACCCTGACACTTCTCAGAGTTTTGCTGAGCATGTTATGATCAACCATTTATCGAATCTTATTCATCAGAATGTTTCAGTTTTAAGCATGTGCACTATGATCAGACCATAAAATTTTACTTTATATGTTTCGACTTTGTTCTCTTTGCTTAAATCATCGTTCATGATAAATTGCGTCCTTTCGTATTCTCTCTGACAGAATCACCTCTGCCATCTCGTATTCCGTTCTTATATTCTATTTATTCTCCCACTATTTTCATCATCTGTTCATTCCTATCCATATCCTTTTCTTTTCCTTCATTTCAAGACGTTATGTAGTCTTCCCTCAATATTTCCAGCCGTCTGTCTCACTGTTCTTTACTTTCTGCTTTGGTTCACAAATTAGATTCCCAGGAGCATTGTCTGCCTGGAGCTAAGCCTCTGACCTGGATCCTCGGCTCCTGGACTGGAGCCAGACCTGACTCCTGATACGACCTCGAGACTCATTAGTCCTCAGGACGACCACTTATGGTCTATTACCATAAACAGGATCGTGCTTTGTGGTGCCTGACCTTCTTACAGGAACAATACCGAGGATGTATGTGAGTGGCAACCCTATTGTCAACCAAATTAAATCAGCCAAGAATATTTCAGAACTATTTAGTTTACCTTAAAGTCGTAAATTGCTTGTATCTGAGTGAGAGTATATGCAAATGTGTGTGTATAATTACTGATTTGTACATCATGGGGAGGAGAGGTACACTCGTGTGGAGCCCTCATCTCCTTGGACTCTACGAATGTGTGTGTGTGTGTGTGTGTGTGTGTGTGTGTGCTTGCATGCATAAATGTTCGTGTGTTCAGTGTTCATGAGGTTGTTTTCTCTTTTCATCGAGTTTTTTGTGCATTTTTACCCATCCAGATTACGTTAGTATATATATATATATATATATATATATATATATATATATATATATCATACAAACCTCCAACAGCCAGGATCGAACCCAGAGCCCCTGTGCAACAGGCGGGAGCGCTACCGCTAGGCTATGATCGCCCCTAATAGGAAAATGACTATTCGAATACTATGTACTCGAATGCCCTTCGTCTCATATGCACTTAGTTCGTATTCATATACCTCTCCGTCGTACAGTTAGGTTCGGTAAAATGCTATCTGCAGTCTGTGTGAGCCTGATGGGAAATGACCGGTGTAGACCCCGTTGCTCACCAACATGAGACGAAGGGTATTCGAATACATAGTATTCGAATAGTCATTTCCCTATTAGGGGCGATCATAGCTTAGCGGTAGCGCTCCCGCCTGTTGCACAGGGGTCCAGGGTTCGATCCTGGCTGTTGGAGGTTTGTATGTTCTATGCAGGTGCGCGTTCATATGCACTTAGTTCGTATATATATATATATATATATATATATATATATATATATATATATATATATATATGCAAGTAATGATGACTGCTGTGCTCCTAAGCTGCACGATCTTGCAGTAGCCAGGGCTGTAAAATCCATCTTCTGTGCTGCAGTACAGCGCTGGCTTGTGGTGGTGTGAGGCAGCCACGATAACCATCGTCGAGTAAGGGAGAGACGAGAACGAGGGAGGGAGACCAGGTGCTGCCTCGTGCCATCAGAGTTAGCGTGACGCTGTGTCAATTCAGACTCTCCCATTACTGTATGTTGATGTCTCGCGGCACAAAGCTGCTCTCACAATACATGGCCATTTTGCTTCAGAAACTGCTACAGAGCGAACCACTGTATAGTGATCATTGACAACTCTTAGATTATCGTGTCAACAGTACCGCACACCACTGGAGATGTCACGGGTGAATTATGATAAATATAAATGTTGGGTAGTTAGAGTTCCCGCCATAAGCTATGTTGTAAACAACAGTACAGAAAGCACTTAACTTTCCTGTACTAGATGTATCTCTAATCCAACCTGCATCATTCTATAAACATATATCTAAGATAATCTTTTCTTTATAGCTTGCATATTGGTTGGACTCCTTTTGTGAAGTGGTGTCAAATTGTTTCAACCCGTGTCTGCAATGTAGCTTACAGCAAATCTGTCACTAGTTGATAATTCTTTAACAAAACGGTTTAATGGTCAACATATTCTCATTACCACTATTTCTTATCCTCTTTTCCTATGTGACTGCCGTTCTTCTTCATTATTCAGGATATCATGTCTTTGTGACTGCCGTTCTTCATTATTCAGGATATCATGTCTTTCATTTTTTTTTTTGTCTCGTGCGTCTGCTGGTCTATACCTCACATCGTCCTCTATAACCCGTCATAGGTAAATATGATATTCACTTCCCAACTTGCACTTCCTCACTCACTCCCTGACCCAAACACTGTCACCCTCCTCACTCCCTTCCTAACTCCCGGACTCAGATGACATTATCCTGCTTACTTCCTGACTCAAGCGTCGTCTCCTTTCCTTTTGACCACGTCCACTACTTTCCCCATCCTACAAGACAGACATACCATGCACCCGCTCCTGCAGCTCTTTCTTCCACCAGCCACCATTATGCAAGCCTCACTACTCCTCAGAACGACTATGGAGCTCTCAGGCTCTACTGATGAATGCTCTTCTTCTATTACCATAAATTTGGTCGTGCATAAAGTTGTGGCTGGCACACGCACCAGGACAAAGCCAGGCGAATCTAAAGGAAAAGATCCTTTGTCACTCACGTTGAGATACGCTGGTAATACTTCTGTAAAGTGTATGAGGTGCAAGTGAGTGTGCCAGTATATGCTGGTGAAAGAGATTTAGCTAACAAGCTTAATGATTTCCATGTTGATTTTGATTTCAAATGTGTAAGTTTTGATGTTTCGTCCTTGCTCACAAAAGCTCCAGTTGATGACCTCTTAGAATATTTGCTCGATGTCTTGGACAATCTTGATTTACCTGTTTCAAATTCTGTGTTTACTGAATTGATGAAGTTGTGTATAGAAAATGTATATTTCAAAGTGTTGGACAATATGATGCTTAGAAATTTGATACGGAGATGGGCAACCCTCTTTCATCAGTATTAAGTAGTCTTTTCATAGAATTCTTTGAAACAAAATCACTATATCTGACCCTCTAAGGCAATTTGGCTTAAGTATGTAGATGATCTTTGTGTTTAGCCAACAAACGAAGATTTACAAACATTTCTCCCTTAACTTGACACTTTACTACCTTCTATCATAATTACTATGGAAGTGGAAAATAATTGTATATTACCATATCCAGATTGCATGATCCATAGGGGTAGAAACATTTTTAAGTTTAGCATTCACAGAAAACCCACCAATTTTTTGTCCTTATATACATTATCACTCAGCTCAGCATGACTGAGTTAAACTATTATCATTTCAGTCAATGTTCCTTAGATCACTACGTATATGCAGTCCGTAATTCACTGTTGATGAGTTTGAGAAGATATGTTCTATTGGATACAAGTTAAAGTATCCTAAATTTGTCATTAATAAATCCCTTAAGTTGGCAAAGAAATCATTTTTTTAAGCTAATCCCAAGCCTCCCCCATGATACCAACAATCTTTTAGTTCTTCCTTTTAATGATAATTTTACATTACTTAACAGGTTGCTCAAAACCTTAATGTAAATGTAGCTTTCAGCATAACAATATCATACAAAATATGCTAATAAAAAACTCGCGAGAAAATTCAACGTGCTATGTTCACAGAATCCCTGGTAAAAACGGTATTACGTTTCATGTTTGGCAGACTAATAAGGATTCTTATGTTAGACTTAAACAACATGAATCTTGTATAAGAGCTGGAAAAGAATCAAGTGCTTTGTTTAATCATGTTAGAAATTATGACCATTCTATTGACTGGATTAATGCTAATTCAGTATGTCATATACCACGAGAAATATCATTGAATCTTCTGTTATCAAAATACAAAGAATTGTAACATAGTTACTAGTGAAGGTCTATACACACTTGTTAGGTATGTCGTAGGCAGAAATTGTAAAAAGTTCCCCTCCCTGTCCACATAATAGATTTTTCCTGACAGGCATGATGCTAGACACGAACACCACCAACCCGAACACCAACATACGGTCAGGCTTGTTTACCAATGACGTCTCAGCAACGTCTCTTTCTTGTATATCAACTGACTGTTCTACGTCTTCTATCTCATTCTTGTATTTCCCCTGACGATATGATCATTACACGAAAGTGCACTTAGGAACTTATCGTGTTTCATTTTTCCTGTGGATTCATAGGAGTATATATATATATATATATATATATATATATATATATATATATATATATATATATATATATATATATATATATAATGATCAAACTTCCGTGATGATAGCATGGTGAAATCGCACTTCAGTAGGAGTTCATACAAATTTATTTAACATGTAAGTTTTGTATACATGTGGCACAACATGTTTCGTGGAGACAATCCACCTCATCATCAGGTGCCAGTACTTAACAAAGTTATTTAAATCCCAACATCACACTTGAGTCCCGCCGTCCAGCACCAATCTGTACAGACCAACCACTGTCCGCTTGTCTGACAGTAACCGTTGTAAGGGAGAGTGAGTAAGGGGGGTCACGTGGCGGGGGGTTGACCTTCGCAGGTGGGTGTGTCTTGAACAACTTTTTTTTATGTTTTCGTGTTTTGTCAATTCTCTCATTATGATTTGGTTAATGCTAGATGGGCTTTAAGATTGCCTGGAGACAAATCAAAGTTCTTAGTATCAGCAATTAAGACAGATTCAATGACGTTACGTGTGGCATAATCAGCAGAGGGGTATAGAATAACGGGAATTTCAAGATCTATGGCCAGGGTGATCATTTTCATGACAATGTTTAGCGATCGCATTTTTGTGGTCATCCCTGCGTACTACATGACGGTTCCAATAATACTCCTTCGTTACAGTTTTTCCGGTGTAGCTTATATAAATATCTTTACATGCCTTGCATTTGACGGCGTAAACACCCCCAATTGTTGCATGATTTGGCCTACTATTCATTAAGGTCGTATTGATGGCGTTACTATACTGGATTGGTGCTGGACGTTGGGACTCAAGAGTGATGTTGGGATTTAGATGAGGTGGATTGTCTCCACGAAACATGTTGTGCCACATGTATAGAAAATTTTCATGTTGAATATAATTGCATGAATTACTGGTGTGATTTCACCTTCATATATATATATATATATATATATATATATATATATATATATATATATATATATATATATATATATATATATATATATATATTTCTTTCTTTCTCTCTCTCTCTCTCTCTCTCTCTCTCTCTCTCTCTCTCTCTCTCTCTCTCTCTGCTGGAAGTGATGAAAGGATGAAATATAGAGTGACACTATATGTTTTGAAGAGGAGATAAAAGTGCTAAGCCTAGTTTATTAAATCCATGAACGCTGCTGGAAAGGAAGCTTTGTCATGTTATGAAAATATAGAAGTGAGACCAGAAAACGTTGGGAGGGGCGTTATGGTATGTGGATGATCCTGTGCTCATAGGAGAGACGGAAGATGAAATACAGGACATGGTGTGTGGAAGAGTGTGCTGTATAGATGAAAGAGAGCACCGACAAGGGAAAGGTAGAATTGTTGGAAAGGAAGGGTTAAGAGCTCAGGAACCTACTGAAGGGTCAGAAGTTGGGAAGGGTTCCAAATATCTGGTCTATAGCAAGCATTGTTGGTGAAGATGGAATAATGGAAGGTGAGGTATCTGAGTGGGAGGTAAAAGGGAAGTTGTGGGCTGCCTGGGAAAGTTACGAAGGGTGATGATGTGAGTTTGGTGGGCTAAGGGAGCGCGCTAGGGAACACGCTTGAGGCTAACCTGATATGTAGGAGTGAAACATGAGACGCTAATGATGGAATAACAGAGGCTCAGGTTCTGGAGACAAGGCTCTAAAGCTTGAGATGTGAATCAAAAAGAGTGGATGGTGGCTAGTGAGATGAATGTACACGTAAGAATAAAGCTTGTGTCATTATTTGTTCCATTCCCTATAGTGCAGGGAAAGATCAGAGTGATACGATGAATTTATAATGTAAAGAAAATGAATTCAGTAAGAAAAGCTATAAATGAACGGAGAATTAAATGAAAAAGGAAAGTAGAAAAATGAGGAAATAAAGGGTAAAATGAAAAGCCAGAGTGATGGAATGCATGACAGAAATGACAAAGTGGCCCATGGTTTGCTCCCAGCCCCCAGCACACCCTAATGAGTCACTACAATGGCAATTGTTGTAGTTCCGGGGATTCTCCTTCCACGATGTCTCACTGTAACTAACCAGTCCCATGCTAGGCGGTTTTGTAACCTTATGGAGGTAGCTCTTAAAATATTTGGCGCAGTGAAAAAAAAAGTTGACCGTTGTATCAAGTCTATAGAAGGATCTGATAGTTTTGATATTATCAGGTTTCTAAGAGTACATCAGTTTGAATTCACTTGTAACCGTAATTATAAACTCAGAGGTGAAAGTCTATGTCAAAATAACTTACTAACACGATTAGTTGAAAGCAATTCCTTTGATGCCTATAAAAACAGAGGAAGAAAAAGACGAAAAACCTTCTTCAGTTTCACGACTGTCAATATTTGCTCTTCCTTAGTTAAAGAATTTAGATGTATTTTACCTTAGTGTATCTCTCTGCGTTTATACTATTTCTACAACAAGCCGTATGCATCTGATTTCCTCTGCTCTAACAAACAGTAATGAGGGTTCCCACTGGTTGGTTGGCAATACTGTTTCTTTTTTTACTCCTCTGTAGGTCCTTGCATCACTCTCATGGTAATGCAACCACCACAGAGAGACGACTGATGCCAGTCAAGAACTGTGGGGTCACACGTCCACATGTGTCGGGGATAAGTGTGACATATCCTCATAACACGCCACAGCTGTGGGATCACAGTGCTACACGCCAGAATGATGCCTCGTCTGCAAGCAACAACATTGACAAAGGCGGAGGCTGGATGTGGCGATGAGCCAGTGCTGCTGCGGGACACCAGACACCATCATTCCTCCGTCATCATCATCATCCTCCCCTCATCACCATCATCATACGTCACAGTGGTGCAGATGAGGTTGTACTTCGATGTTTAGGAAATTGGCTGGCTGCCTGTAAACAAAGAGTTGTGATTAATGGTCAAGCCTCAGAATGGTTAGACGTAACAAGTGGTGTTCCACAAGGATCACTCTTGAGACCGGTTCTCTCTCTCTCATATATATCAATGATACTGATAATGTACTTCAAGGTAAGTTTTTTATAATCGGTGATGCTAGTAAGTTGGGAAATAAATCACAACAGAAATTGAACGTATGCAGCTTCAAACTGTCAAAAGCTGATGAACTGGGCTAACAGGTGGAAAAGGAATCTTCATATTGATAAATGCCAAGTTTTACACACCAGTAGTAAAAGTGATAAGGAAAGCTACAAAAGATCGTTTGGGAAAAAGACTCGGATGTAATCATCTCTGGTGACCTAAAGCCAAACAAGCAGCGCACAGAAGCAGCAGAAGGGTTGAACAAAATTCTTGGATTGATGGGAAGGACTTTCGAATTTAAGTTTCTGAAAGCAGTACCATAGATGCGTTCAAGTATAACCCTAATATCTATTTTCCTTTAGACCCACGACTGACATCATTTGCACCTCCTTAGCTACACGATGAGTTTACAGATCTTCCTGTTCGAAAAAAATCTGTATGTCTTTCTACTCCTCCCACAATTTTCCAAAGTTTATCTTTTCTGTTATCACAAACAGTCAGTAGAACCCAATGAACTGTTGCTGTTTGAATTTAGTTGTATTTAATGATGCTTCTCACCTCCTGTGTCTACCATAGTCCCCTGTGGTGTGTGTCCTCGGTGAGGACTCTGGCCCTGTCATCAGAAGGCCTCATCCTTCACACCACAAGACCCAGGCTTCTGCCTCCTCCTCACCGCCGCTTCCGCTCTAATACCCCAAATCCGGATCTGCATTAATTTGCTTTGAGCACGCGCGCGCGCGCGCATAGACACACACACACACACACACACACACACACACACACACACATACACACACACACACACACACACACACACAAGCCTCCGTGGTGTAGTGGTTAGCGTTACTGACCATGAGTCAGCACTGACCCATCTGGGATAGGGCCCACGTGGGTTCGAATACTGGGCGAGGCAGTCGGACTTCAACCATTCCCAGGCAGTTCATCCGCCCTTCAGAGCTGGTCGGTACCTTAACTTTCCCTCACTTTAGTATTACTTCACTCTACCTGTTCACCAGGCTCTACCTCGGCCAGTGTTCTCATGAGATGTCGACCTGCGTCCTAGAACCTAAGATCTGGACCCTGGGACTGCTGCCAGTTGTAAGTTCCCATAGTTTTCGTATGCAGACAAACCACACGAGCAGCAATCTTTATGATACCTCATTATTTCTTCTTCCGGCGAAACTGTGAATTCTCCTCTTTTTGTCTTTCCTCTTTCCCATAACCTGATTTTAATCTTTAATATTCGGGTCTATAAAGACTTGAAGAGCTCAGGACAATGTCTGTTTTCATTTTTTTATATTGTCACGTTACCTTTCATTACATATTGACATAGCTGGGGTATATGCTTTCGTCCGTGCCAAGTCGACTACAAAAAATGAGCCTCAAGGGAAAGAATTAACATCTTGACAAGGCTGTGAGTCGACTGCCTCGTTCAGGACTCGAACACGGCCCGTTAATTCATGGGTCGCCATATTGAGTACTGCCCACTCCCCATCCGTTTATCAAGTCAGTAAAATTTCTTCCCTTGTATCTCCTCTCACCTGCACGTCCCCACTGACTTCCTTGCTAATTCCTCGCGTTCATATTTATGTGAATGCACAAAGCGATGACACCTACAAGCACAAAGCGATGACACCTACAAACACAAAGCGATGACACCTACAAGCACAAAGCGATGACACCTACAAGCACAAAGCGATGACACCTGCAAGCACAAAGCGATGACACCTGCAAGCACAAAGCGATGACACCTGCAAGCACAAAGCGATGACACCTGCAAGCACAAAGCGATGACACCTGCAAGCACAAAGCGATGACACCTATAAGCACACAGTTTGCATAAGTTATCTTTCACATCCACAGTCATATATAAACGCAAGATATCATATACTATAACAGAAACACTCTTGCGTGTACATGTACGCACGCGCTTGTACACACACACACTTACACACACACACACACACACACACACACACACACACACACACACACACACACACATACAGTCAAGAGTTACATATCTTTCAGACACATACAATTTTCAAATAATGTCAACGAAGGTCTTCATGAATTTGTAACTTGGAATATGACATTCTTCTGGCTTGCTGCGTCAACAGAAGTCCTTCCATAAACATACCTCTGCATCGTCCTGTGGGTCTGTGTGCTCAGTGAAGCTTAGTGCAAGATCATATTTATACCAACAGAATACCAGAGATGGTCTGGAAAGCGTAGGTACTCGGTGGCCATGTTGTGTAGGAGTGAAACCTGGGTAATTGTCAGGATAGTGAGGAAGGTGTAGTGAGGGACTCCCAGGAGGACGGTGGTGTGAGGGACTCCCAGGAGGACGGTGGAGTGAAGGACTCCCAGGAGGACGGTGGTGTGAGGGACTCCCAGGAGGACGGTGGTGTGAGGGACTCCCAGGAGGACGGTGGTGTGAGGGACTCCCAGGAGGACGATGGTGTGAGGGACTCCCAGGAGGACAGTGGAGTGAGGGACTCCCAGGAGGACGGTGGAGTGAGGGACTCCCAGGAGAACGATGGTGCTGTGAGGGACTCAGAGGAGGGAACAAGAAGACAGTGTAAATTCAGTTTATCCAGCAGCTGACGCTGATGGACAGTATTACCACACAACGGGAGAGGGGGTGAAGGCAGGAAGGAAAGTAAACATAATATTTCAAAAGAGAAAGTAAAACAATGTAACTGATATGAAAGAAAGAGAAATGTTTAGATGAAGGAATAGCAAATTTGTTTTCTTGTTAAACAAGCAAAATGTGACTGACGTCTCCAGAAAGTGTGTATCGTAGTCATAGCTTCAGGTGAGCTCAAGTTGGAAAAGACAGGAACCTCACCCCCCCGTCCCAAGACCGGAAAAACTGTAACGGAGAGATGGTTTTGACATGCAGTACGCAGGGATGATCACAAAAATACGATCGCTAAACATTATCATGAAAATGATCAACCTGTTCATAGATCTTGAAAATCCCTTTATTTTATACCCCTCTGCTGATTATGCCACATGCAACGTCATTGAATCTGTCTTAATTGCTAGAACTAAGAAGGCAAATTTGAAGCCCGTCCTAGCATTAACCAAGTCATTATGAGAGAATTGACAAAACACGAAAACATAGTAAAGTTGTTTAAAGACACACCCAGCTACCCAGGCCAACCCCCGCCACGTGTCCCCCCCTTAATCACTCTCCCTTTCAACGGTTACTGCCAGACAAGCGGACAGTGGTTGGTCTGTACAGATTGGTGCTGGACGGCGGGACTCAAGTGTGATGTTGGGATTTAAATAACTTTGTTAAGTGCTGGCACCTTATGATGAGGTGGATTGTCTCCACGAAACATGTCGTGCCACATGTATAGAAAAATTACATGTTAAATAAAATTGTATGGACTCTTTCAGCAGTGCGATTTCATCTTCATATATATATATATATATATATATATATATATATATATATATATATATATATATATATATATATATATATATATATATATATAACAGATAATGTAGACCACTGATATTCCATAAAACAGCCTGAAGAGGAGGCAACAGAGAGGAACTTGAAAGATAATGCAACTTATGAATATATTATTTCCTTGAGAATCTTTCGGCGTAACACCTTGCATAAAATATTTTGTTTCTTCCTTCCGTCAACAGGTTAGTTCTGAAATGAGAGTACAGCCAAGTTCACTTTACGTCGATTTCCATAGTAATGGTTATGTAAACACAGGTATGTCATGGTTAAGCCTGCTTGAAACTTTCTGTCTTTCCTGTGTAAACATTGACATAGAGACTCGACGCATGGCTATAAAAAATTTCGTGAATTGTGTTTTCATGTTTATTGTCCTGAACCGTCGAGAGAATGTTAAGAGTAGTGAGGCGTCACACATATCAACCGCAGTGAGGCGTCACACATATCAACCGCAGTGAGGCGTCACACGTATCAACCGTAGCGAGGCGTCACGCGTATCAACCGTAGTGAGGCGTCACACGTATCAACCGTAGTGAGGCGTCACACATATCAACCGTAGCGAGGCGTCACACGTATCAACCGTAGTGAGGCGTCACACATATCAACCGCAGTGAGGCGTCACACATATCAACCGTAGTGAGGCGTCACACGTATCAACCGTAGTGAGGCGTCACACATATCAACCGTAGTGAGGCGTCACACATATCAACCGCAGTGAGGCGTCACACATATCAACCGTAGTGAGGCGTCACACGTATCAACCGTAGTGAGGCGTCACACATATCAACCGTAGTGAGGCGTCACACGAATATCAATCATAGTGACGGAACGCATGAGCATTAACAGCAGTGAGGCGTCACATATCAACCGTAGTAAAAGTGTCACACAATTACTAACTCAGTTGAGAATCACAAGTATCGAGCGTGGTCAAGCGTCACAAGGTATCATAAATGGCACGTCACCACGTAAGAATTATCCGTGGTGGGGCGTCACAGAAGTGTCATCTGTTACACTAAGTGTGCATGATTCTAAGTGTGTTTGAGTCACCATGGTTCAGCGACATCAATGTCATGAAATCGTGACACGTTTAATGACGTTTGCATCGCAGATGTTGATGTTGCATGGTACCGAGGAGAATATAACATCTTCATGACATTAAGGATCTTTCATTTTCCTGCGAGTTAGGATGGTTGTATCTATGTATGTAAGACACTAGTGGTTATTGTGAACAACTGGTGGATTTAGTACCTTAAACAGAGGGTAGACCAACACTGAGAGTGAAGGGCAAAACAGGCAGGTGTAGGTGCTCCAGTCCCCAGTCAACCTCGTCAGCTCTCCCAAGCAGGGTACATATCCAAAGAGACGTTCCTGTATTCCTCCAGGCCTGTGGGTAATAGGTCTTGACCCCCAGTCAAGATCATCCCAGATTTTAACACATTGAGAATCACTGTAATTTGTCCAAGAGTTAAACCGCCATGTTCAAGGGTCATGCAGTCATGTTCAAGGGTCGTACCATCGTTCTCAAGGTGTTACATATCATATGTACCGAAAAATATTCACCTTAAATCTAGCCTCTGCTGGCAGTGTTCTCTCACGCTATACTCACACTTCACTAGAACGAAGGAAAACCGAATTTCATTGCATCGAAATCCCACTTCAGGTTTCTACAGTGTTAACCAGGAACTTCTTGTGCACCAAGTCCACGAGTGTGGCGGGAGAGATCCTTCACGCAAACTGCAGCAATCGGTCCTAACAAATAGATGTCATTATATCAGGATGGAAAATACTCGTTCCGATTGGTCACCTGTTTCTCGGGAGACCCACCAATGGTCTGTCTTGAAGTATCTTTTATTTCCCGTGGGAAGAAAGTTTTTACCTTATATATATGTAGTGTGATGGTAGGAATGTTTTTGCATGTAAGATACATGAGGGCTAGAATGGTATACACGGAACTGACATTGACCGCAGGTGAATTAAGGTATGATGTTTATCATTTGCAAATTGGTATAGATAATGAACTTCATACTCTCATCATCAATGATGATAAAAAGTTTAATGCTTCTCATATCAAGATTTTATGCCATGAAAACTCTCTACAGCTGACTATCACTAAAAGACACCAGAAATGCCAGACAAGAGTGTGTTTGTGTCATTACTATTGATGATTTTTGTGAGTGTGTTACGGGAGAGAGATTTACACTCGTGTTTCCCCGTTTCTTAACCTTGCATATATAGCCCGAGTCTTTCCTATAGGCCAGGTACCCAGTCATTGACCAGCGAGGATGATGGGAGTGGCTATGATCTGACTGCCGCGTGTAGGATCTAAACTCATGAATGGCCGACCCCGGGCGGACCAGTGCTTACTCATGGTCGGCAACACCAGGAAGGTCAGTGTGTGTGTGTGTGTGTGTGTGTGTGTGTGTGTGTGTTATCGTGCATATTAATATTTTAGTGTTTATATCCGTGCGTCCTGTTAGCCTCTGCTCCAATACTCAATATCAGAAGTGCCTATGAGTTTCAGCGACATTTGCAATCATACATAATGTTAGCATAACATCACTGACCATATCTCAACGTTCACATAATACAGCGCACTTCGCAGTATATTGCGTTTCAGGCACATTAGATCTGTGATGGTAAGGAGCGTTTACATGGTTACTATGATAGTTGTCATCTTGATAACAAAGGCAGGTCAGTTACCGCGGTCGAGGAAAAGGTGAAAAGTGAATAATACATACATTGCTCCGTACGAGAACACGTGAAGTTTTTCAGTCTACATTTAAACATTCAGTTGAATGAGAGAAGAATAATTTTGTGAGCATCTTAGTTGATCATATACGTGATAGCCTGTGAGTTGCTTAGTTGATAACTCTAATTGAGGATTAACATTACAAAATATTGCTTTCAGGAAAATAGGACAACTGAGGTGATTTCATCATCTATACAACATAATCCTCAGGAAAACATGTATTCTTTACATACTCAGTATTGACATTTGTAAATCCTCTAAGAACGACTTAAGTTTAGCTTAGAAGATTATTTATGCTAGAATTATTGTCATTAATTTCGATGAAAAATAATGTGCCCTGTATCGTGAACAGTTGCCATGTCCCCAACATCACTTTGTTGTGTTATCCTTCTTTCATATCGCTAACATCACCTTGATGTGTTATCCTTCTGTCATATCTCCAACATCACTTTGTTGTGTTATCCTTCTTTCATATCGCTAACATCACCTTGATGTGTTATCCTTCTGTCATATCTCCAACATCACTTTGTTGTGTTATCCTTCTTTCATATCGCCAACATCACCTTGTTGTGTTATCCTTCTGTCATATCTCCAACATTACCTTGTTGTGTTATCCTTCTGTCATATCTCCAACATCACCTTGCTATGTTACCTTTCTGTATCATTTCTTACGCGTTTCAAACCTATGTCCAGATTTCTCTTATGAGGTACATTTCCCCGCTTTCTTTTTCTGGTCTCTGAGGATGAAACAAATTCATTTCGAACTAGCCATGATTAAGCGAGATCTGATTTATTGCACTGGTATTTCTTGTATGTAGATCATAAATGAGAAGATAAATGCGCATGTAAATGGGTAATTTGGAAATGATATACACATATGTACATGCCTTCACCCTCTCAATTACTGCCCCGCCATACATCTTAACAGGTGCACTTAACAAACTTATACTTCTGTAGTTTGAACATTCACCTTTAATCCCCTTGTATTTAGATTGTGGCACTATACATGTATTCTGCCAATCCTCATCACCTTACCATGATCTGTACATACACTGAAAATCCCAACTATCAAATAAACAACGTATTCACCCCCTTTTTTAATAGATTCATCTGCAACATCATTTATTCCAGCCGCCTTGCTGCAATTCATCTTCAGCAAGGCTCTCACTAACTCTTCTTTCTTCACCAAACCACTTTTCATAACTCTGTTACTTCGCACACCACTCCGACCCAAACATCGTGCATCTGCCATCATGTCATCGAACACTTTCGACAGTAATTCAAAATCCTCACTCCATTTCCTCCTCACTTCATCACTACCTATTATCACTTCCCTTTTTGCCCCATTCACCAATGTTCCTACTTGTATTCTTGCTTTTCTACTATTACCGTCCCTCCAAAGCACCTTATTCTCCCTAATTTCTACTGATACTCAGCCATCCCAACTCTCAATTGCCCTCTTTTTCAGCCTCTCCACCTTCCTCTTGACCTCCTGCCGCCTTCTTTCTTACATTTCCCTGTCATTTGCACCCCTTTCCTGTAAATACCGTCCAAACGCCTCTCTCTTCTCTTTCACTAGCAACTTTACCTCTTCGTCGCATCATACACTAACCATTCTAATCTGCCCACCTCCCACCTTTCATATGTCGCACGTTTCTCTTTCACATGACAGCACTTCTTCCCTTGATGCCTCCCATTACTCACCCACTTCTCACCTTTTACCATTCTACACTCAATCTCTCCCGGTATTTCTCACACTAGTCTCTTCTCGAATCTCACTCGCTCTCACTATTCTCCTCTTACCAACATTGTTTCCACTTTTCCAAAAACCTCTATACTTTTTCACCTTCGCTTCCACAAGACAGTAATCAGACATCCCACCAGCTGCCCCTCTCAGTATATCTACACCCAAAACCTTTTCTTTTATATGCCTATTAATTAATATGTAATCCAATGATGTCCTCTGGCCACCATTTTTCGTACTCACATAAGTAAACTAGTGTATGTCACTCATTCTAAATCAGGTATTACAAATCACCAGATCTTTGTTAGCACACAACTCCACTAGCTGTTCACCATTACCATTCATAACACTGAATACCCCATTACCCCCAGTTATACCCTGAACTGCCACATTACTCACCCTTGTATTGGATATGTATATATATATATATATATATATATATATATATATATATATATATATATATATATATATATATATATATATATATATATATATATATACACATATATATATATATATATATATATATATATATATATATATATATATATATATATATATATATATATATATATATATATATATATATATATATATATATATATATATATATATATATATATATATATATATATATATATATATATACAGGTTTTGGAGTTTATGTTCAGCAGCAAACCACCAGGACAAAACATGTAGGCAGTGCAATACTCAATAAAAGGAATTATTTGTTAGTTATTCGTGGACAAAGAAGTGAGTATTGTAGAGGGGAAGTAGCCAGCTGCTGCGGGCCATACATAAGACTTTAACAAATGGATCTCACATTGCCCGGCCGATATACAGCATACAGTTTTTCTCCAAAGGGGAAACTGCAATTTATTGTTAATACAAGTCGTATAAATGTCTGGAGACGACAATACTGGATGAAATGTACGTTTGGCAATGCTATATCCTATCTTACACTCTTACGTGATCGTACGGTATTTCTACCCTTATGTGATCGTTCCTCATGAAAAGGCAGTTAAGTAATTAAGAATAACAAGAAGTAATCATCGTATCATAGATTAATCTGATGAAGTAGAGGTGCGGGAAACCTACTTCAGCGAAGAGCTTCCACTGGTGTGAACTGGCTGGTGTGTTGTCACGATGAGAGGTGTGTGTGTGTGTGTGTGTGTGTGTGTGTGTGTATGTGGGTAGTCCTGGGTTGAGGAGTATGTCTGGACGGCTCGATAGTGGTAAATACCACAAAATGAACTTAAGGGAATGGTCTGAAGGATGGATGAAGTAACGTTGGGCTATTGGTATGTCAGGAACAAGAAGAGAATCCGTGACGTGAGGGCGCCTGGTGCCTCCTGTGTATCCTGCTTTGTTGGGCTAAACTTATGTTCGTTCATCAATTATGACCTGAGGACGTGCTTCTGCAGTTGTCAGATGGCAGGCCAGGGAGCACGAGACGGGAGGTGTCCTGCTACGTGTGTAAAGTGTCATCAAAATGATCGTGAAGGTAACGAGACCACAGCTCGTGACCAAAGTGCTAAGTGATGCCACCTCCCTGTATGAACTACTTAGTAGCCAAGATGACATGTAAACTTCAGCTTGTGTAGAGTTTGTGTTCCAGGAGGAATCGTTTGCATGATACCTTTTACTGTGAAAATATTCTATGTTTGTTATATAACTAAAATATGACATCACAAAACAAATAATTTGAGTACAAACTGATATAATATTTTTCTTTTAGTATATATATATATTTTTTTTCTTTTTTTTTCTCCCGCGTTTGCGAGGTAGCGCAAGGAAACAGACGAAAGAAATGGCCAAACCCACCTCCATACACATGTATATACATACACGTCCACACACGCAAATATACATACCCATACATCTCAATGTACACATATATATACACACACAGACATATACATATATACACATGCACACAATTCACACTGTCTGCCTTTATTCATTCCCATCGCCACCTCGCCACACATGAAATAACATCCCCCTCCCCCCTCATGTGTGCGAGGTAGCGCTAGGAAAAGACAACAAAGGCCCCATTCGTTCACACTCAGTCTCTAGCTGTCATGCGATAATGCCCGAAACCACATCTCCCTTTCCACATCCAGGCCCCACAGAACTTTCCATGGTTTACCCCAGACGCTTCACATGCCCTGATTCAATCCATTGACAGCACGTCGACCCCGGTATGCCACATCGATCCAATTAACTCTATTCCTTGCCCGCCTTTCACCCTCCTGCATGTTCAGGCCCCGATCACTCAAAATCTTTTTCACTCCATCTTTCCACCTCCAATTTGGTCTCCCACTTCTCCTCGTTCCCTCCACCTCCGACACATATATCCTCTTCGTCAATCTTTCCTCACTCATTCTCTCCATGTGCCTAAACCATTTCAAAACACCCTCTTCTGCTCTCTCAACCACGCTCTTCTTATTTCCACACATCTCTCTTATCCTTACATTATTTACTCGATCAAACCACCTCACACCACATATTGTCCTCAAACATCTCATTCCCAATACATCCACCCTATTCTACACAACCCTATCTATCGCCCATGCCTCACAACCATATAACATTGTTGGAACCAATATTCCTTCAACCATACCCATTTTTGCTTTCCGAGATAATTTTCTCGCCTTCCACATATTTTTCAACGATCCCAGAACATTCGCCCTCTCCCCCACCCTGTGACTCACTTCCGCTTTCATGGTTCCATCCGCTGCCAAATCCACTC
>NC_092280.1:556300-566300 GCF_036320965.1 Panulirus ornatus | reverse complement strand
CTTCCTGTTCCCTCCACCTCTGACACATATATTCTCTTGGTCAATCTTTCCTCATTCATTCTCTCCATGCACCCAAACATTTCAAAACACCCGCCTCTGCTCTCTCAACCACACTCTTTATTACCACACATCTCTCTTACCCTTTCATTACTTACACGATCAAACCACCTCACACCACATATTGTCCTCAAACATCTCATTTCCAGCACATCCACCCTCCTGCGCACAACTCTATCCATAGCCCACGCCTCGCAACCATACAACATTGTTGGAACCACTATTCCTTCAAACATACTCATTTTTGCTTTCCGAGATAATGTTCTCGACTTCCACACATTCTTCAAGGCTCCCAGAAGTTTCGCCCCCTCCCCCACCCTATGATCCACTTCCGCTTCCATGGTTCCATCCGCTGACAGATCCACTCCCAGATATCTAAATCACTTCACTTCCTCCAGTTTTTCTCCATTCAAACTTACCTCCCAGTTGACTTGACCCTCAACCCTACTGTACCTAATAACCTTGCTCTTATTCACATTTACTCTCAGCTTTCTTTTTCCACACACTTTCACACATCCACACTCATATATATATATATATATATATATATATATATATATATATATATATATATATATATATATATGTGTGTGTGTGTGTGTGTGTGTGTGTGTGTGTGTGTGTGTGTGTGTGTGCCAGCTGTGACGTGTGTGTGTGTAGTCTGGTAATATTCATCTCCTGGTCATCTTTAATGAGACCACACATTCTCAGCGTCCCGGGAGCAATACCTGCACAGGCGGCAGCTCCGGGTGACGCCATTTGCATTCCTTGTGAATGTCGCTGTTTCTCAGTTTTTATATATTTTTCTTCTTTCTCTCTGCTACAGTTACATACGGGCAGTGAGAGTTTGTCTGGCCTGTAACTTCCAAGACCTAAAAGGTAGACTCGAGAGTTCAACTAGCCATCTTCTTTAGGCCCTTATGTATGTTTCTCTGTAACACCTCTTATGAAAGTAAGTGGAGTCTATTGTCTCATTTCACTGTGGTGAAATGATCCAGTGTGAAGAGCTGGACACTCAAGAAAGAGTGAATTTCAGTACAAATCACCAATACTTTTGTCCTCTAGAAACACAGATTTTCTGAGGCTGATAGATTTATGAGCTACCATCCTTAAGAAAAAGTTGATAAATTGATACAAAAAATTAAAAATGAATAAAATCTAAATTACGAATAAAAAGTTCGGTCATCACTGAATGTGTCATAACCTGTGGCCTGTATCTAGATCGCTGAACTCTACACAATAATTTTACGGATATTCAGAATAATGTTGACCTGCAGCCTACTTTGTAGGAAGGACATAACGGAGGAAAGATATTTATGGAATGAAAGCATAAACCCTGATGCTATCTTTAGGAAAAAGAATGAAAACAAACAAAGAGGAGGGCAACGAACTTAAACCTAAAAAAGAATATTCTCGTATTTCTTGGAGAAAAAGGTCTTCCACACGAATGACTTAACTGACATGAGCCTGGGGAATTATGCAGCGGTCTGGCTCATGAATACATAAGACCACCACAAATGTTATTTACGTCTCCTGAGATAAAGAATACACATCACAGGAGAAAAAGAAAATCCTGCAGAAAGTTGTAAACATGAGACAGAATTATTGCCGCCAGAGAGGCGTGGAAAATACAGAAAAGAGTTGTAATAGGAATGGTTAAGAGAGGTTAACACGCAGAGCTTGATCAAAAAAGGTAATTCTGAAACTTTCGCGATTACCGAATGAGCAACTTACATCAATGGAAGAAAGATTGAAGCACTGCACTTTTTTTCTTTTTTAGTTTTTTGAAAACAAAAACTCAAAAACAGAAATTGAAAAAGTGCCAAAAATCTAAACCTCATCCTCGACACAGAACATTAAAGGGACCAACCCAGCATGAAATGTCCAAACTCATACTATCTCAGACATTTAGAATGCAAGAAGCTCCGTACGAGCTCTGGCAGGAGACCTCAGTGGGTCAAGGACATTTCAGATATTGTAAAAAGTTGCAAATGTCGTCATCGGCAATACCAAGAATGTTCTGTATTTTATGTTTTTGAAGTTCTTGATTCTGTCTGTTACTGAACAACTGCAATATTCGTTTCCTGTAAATGTTCATGGTGGCCCAAGTGTAGATCTGGAATACTAATTTGATTGTCTCCCAAGACCAGGGAATACCCATCATCCAAGACCAGGGAATACCCATCATTCAAGACCAGGGAATACCCATCATCCAAGACCAGGGAATACCCATCATCCAAGACCAGGGAATACCCATCATCCAAGAGATGCACTTTGCCCTAGTTATGGACGAGGTTTCACCGCGTTATCTCAACACCATTCCTCTGCACCAACTCACTAAACAAACAAAAGAATAAACGAATAAATACATGAATTTTGGTAATTTGTCTTGTATATAGACGACCTTTGGATGCTGATGTTAAACAATCGTCTGTTGAGAAAACGGTACGTCAGGCAATGAAAGATTGTTTGGGGGAATCAACTAGGAGTTTGTTTTTGGTAAAAGTGTTATGTAAACATCAAACAAAGCAAAATGATAAAAATAAAATTGATTCAGTCAAAGCAAACCTGTCAAAAGAACAAAGAATATCTTAAACTTTCAAATTCTTTTGAAAATAACAACAGTTTATGGTACAAATAATTCAATTTATTTTAAAAGGTGAATAATGGAATGATCTCTCGACTGACTGTGTAAAAAAGCGATCCAACGTCAGAAGCCGGGAACTATATAGGAAATAAGTCAATCGGTAACATCAACTATGGTTTAAGAATATTACTCGAAAAGCAAATGTAATTTGTTTGTTTTTGTGACAAGAAACAAACAGCTTTTGAACCTAACATTTTAGGTTACTCATGACGAAGAATTCCAGAGGAGCCAGAGAAGAATTCATGTGCAAGTATCATAGTTCTTATGTAGAAACACATAAGTTCCTGTGGAAGTATTGCAGATCACAAAAAACGGTGTTCCTGCTTTTCATAAACTGTTTACAGCAGTGTCAGGGAAATGGGACCATTACGAATGTGTTGAAATATTACGAATCCATATTCTAGCAACATTGTTACATATCATAGTATATATGTGACGTACATGATAGTTTGTACGTGGCAGCGAGCCAACACGAGGCGAACGTTCAGTTTTTGGGTTAGTTTCTCATCGCAACCTCGTAGTAGTAGTAGCAATTCTTCATACTGGCTGAGAATCAGAGGCCATATGAGATGAAGGTGTTGCAGTCAACTCTCCCTGCTGGAGCGCCAGCCACTACAACCAGTTTAATCACACGAAAGAGAATTTAAGAAACATGTTGTTCGTCCAGATTCATCTCTTGCCTTAAAATCAAATGATTAGTATAATAGGAGAATTTTTCTTTCATGAAACTAGAATAGATTTTGTTGACCTACACACTTTGAAATGTTACAGAAAGTAGCATTTGAATTTCAACATTTAGTGAACAATTCTCCCAGCTTGTCGGGGGAAAATGGTTTTTGAAATTAAACGTTGAAATTTGATGCAGATCCTCATGCTTCCTAGAATGAAAGAGAAATGTATTGCGTTTATATCAAACTGTTTAATCATTTTGACTAAACATCAGCCATCATAAAAGCGTGACGCACTCCTTAGCCAGTCATGTTCAGGAAGAAATCGTTAACATCAAAAGAAGAACTTCCCAGTTCTTCACCTCATCAATTCTTGCATTGTGAGGTGTTCTGGTAAATGACACTCTAGAGACCAGAGCTTGGGTGAGAAATGCGGGCGAACCCGAGAACTGTTGTGTTCCCCAGGGATTAAAGTGTCCGGACGCTCACCATTAGTCTGGTGAGGCAGAGTGCAGTCTGGTGAGGCAGGATGCAGCCTGGTGAGAGAGAATCATAGTTCTGCAAGCAGAAGAGGTGACCAAGGTCTCAGAGTCGATTGCAGCAGCAGCACGAACACAAGCGCGGACATTCCCATTAGTATTAGTATCATGTTACGTAATTATGGCAGGGAATCAAGAGTATATGGGAGACTATGAGTGGAACTGTTAGCTGAATTTGATTATGTTCAGTAACACACAAGAGCAACCTGCAGATTTTTTCAGGTGCTGATGACATAATTCTTATAAGAATGATTATATAAAACAAGATGTAAACCTCCGCAGTGGTAGTACCTCAGGCTCTAATATGTTGCACAATCATGTATCAAAACAAAAGACCACAGCCCAGAGATGGTGCTGTGTGCATAGGATCAGTCACGTCACGTGGAGGTAGTTGTGTTCAGCAGACAATCCACAGAAACGGAGGCATATATGGTCCGTCAAAGTCATCAAGTAGGTATCCAAAAGAAATTTAAAAAGGTGATTTGGACTATAAAAAAAAAAAAATTGATTTATTAGCGTAACCAAGGCATGGATCAGAGTAAAATATAGACTGATTTGGAAAAAAGAACAATTTATATTTGTGTTTCATGACGCATTCCAGCTCGCCGAACCGACTGTGGCTTATTGGGTTAATGTGTGAAACAAATGTAAGTCAATCTACCCTTTGACAACAGGCTCTTCCATCCGCCTAGATATATCAACATTTCAGGAGGGGATCGGTCGCAGACCCAGCATTTTAGGAAGAAATCAGCTACAGCATTTTAGGAGGTCGGTGGTAACTCCAGCATTTCAGGAAGGAATCGACAGTATCGTTGTAACATATCAAGAAGTGGTCAGAGGTAAGTGCTACACTTCACGATGGTGTCGGAGGAAGATGCAACAAAATGTTTATATCATAAAAAATACAGATTAGTACAGTTTCCTGCTGATAATACGTAACGGCTTTACGTCTTGTCATTTACATACCTAAAGAGTAATTATTATGGAACAATTAAGCAGTAAGGTTGGATAATTATTATGGAACAATTAAGCAGTAAGGTTGGATAATTATTATGGAACAATTAAGCAGTAAGGTTGGATAATTAGCAGGTGATAAATTCTGATTACTGTTTCTGGTTGAGATTCACAATTTGATTAATAACGATTTATGATATCAGCTTTGGATTGACCTTCACCCTAGTTCTGCGGCAGCGAGAGAGAGAGAGTGGGGCCCGACAAAAAGATCTGATATATATATATATATATATATATATATATATATATATATATATATATATATATATATATATATATATATATATATATATATATATATATATATATATATTTATATATATATATATATATATATCATATGATTATGACACTAGTCCGTGATGATAGCATGAAGGTGAAATCGCACTTCAATAGGAGTTCATACAATTCTATCTAACATGTAATTTTTCTATACATGTGGCACGACATGTTTCGTGGAGACAATCCACCTCATCATCAGGTGCCAGTACTTAACAAAGTTATTTAAATCCCAACATCACACTTGAGTCCCGCCGTCCAGCAGCAATCTGTACAGACCAACCACTGTCCGCTTTGTCTGGCAGTAACCGTTGTAAGGGTGAGTGATTAATGGGGGTCACGTGACGAGGGTTGACCTGGGTAGCTGGATGTATCTTGAGCAACAATTTTTATGTCTTCGTGTTGTTCAATTTTCACAAATGATTTGGTTAATGCTAGGATGGGCTTTAAGATTGCCTGAGGACAAATTAAAGTTCTCGGTATTAGCAATTAAGAAAGATTCAATGACGTTACGTGTGGCATAATCAGCAGAGGGGTATAGAATAACGGGATTTTCAAGATCTATGAGGTGAATATTTTCATGACAATGTTTAGCGATCGCATTTTTGTGGTCATCCCTGCGTACTGCATGACGGTGCCAATAACACCTCTCCGTTTCAGTTTTTCCGGTCTAGCCTATACGAATATCTTTACACGCCTCGCAATTGAAGGCGTAAACACTCCCAATTGTTGCATGATTTGGCCCACTATTTATCAAGGTCGTACTGATGGTGTTATTGTATTGGAAAGCAATTGAACCATGGCATATGAAACGTCTGGGGTAAACCATGGAAAGGTTCTACGGGGCCTGGATGTGGCTTCGGTCCATTACACATGATAGCTAGAGATTGAGTGTGAACGAATGTGGCCTTTTTTGTCTGTTTTCCTGGCGTTATCTGGCTGAAGTAGGGGTTAGCGATGCTGTTTCCTGCGGGAAGGGGGAGCGCCAGTAATGAAGGTAAGTATGAAGAAATATATATATATATATATATATATATATATATATATATATATATATATCATACAAACCTCCAACAGCCAAGATCGAACCCGGGATCCCTGTGCAAGAGGCGGGAATGCAATGCTACCTGCTAGGCTATGGGCATGGCTAATAGGAAATAACTATTCGAATACTGAGTACTCGAATACCCTTCGTCTCACGTTGGTGAGCAACGGGGTTTACATCGGTCATTTCCCAAAAGGCGCACATAGCCAGCAGATAGCATTTTACCGAACCTAACTGTACAACGAGGAGGTATATGAATACGAACAAAGAAAGTGCGCGTTTCTATGCACTATGGATAATTTTATTGTTGATAAAGTTTGTAAACAATTCACCTTCTTGTAAACATAGTAGTTTATGATACGCTCGTTGTCTGTCTTGGACAATCGCATATTTACCAAATGACGTCCTAGCTACGTCTCTTCGTTGTAAATCAACTGACTGTTATATTTCTCTCTTGTGTCTCACTTGATGATGTGATTATTACACGAAAGTGCACTTGGGAGCGTATCGTCTTTCATTTTCCCCGTGGACTCATAGGAATACTCGATCAAGCGCAAAATTGTGATTCTTTCCAGTGTATATATATATATATATATATATATATATATATATATATATATATATATATATATATATATATATATATCTTTACTTCAGTATCTATACGTGGTTGTATATTCATTTATTCATCATTTGCAGAATTCCCTGAGTGCATAAAACTTGCCCTTTGATAAGAACGAACCATTTATTGTGTGATTCAGTAAAGGTCATCATTATTTTTGTGCAAATTAATATTATTCGTAGAATTATTTCAATGGAAGATTTTCATGAAGTTCATTTATCATTCAATTTTGATTGCTGCTCACAGTGAATGTTTGCTGTCTGGCGAACGGCCCCTGTAGCGACCCGAGCTTTCAGTGGTAGTCAGCGACTGTTGTCTCACAATCGTCTCCTGCCTCTAGGTGACCCAGCAGCCTATGTCCTTGTTGTCCCTAAGGTCTGTGTCCTTGTTGATCCCACGGTCTGTGTCTTTGTTGTCCCCATTGTTTGTATCCTTGTTGATCCCATTGTCTGTGTCTTTGTTGTCCCCATTGTTTGTGTTCTTGTTGATCCTACAGTCTGTGTGCTTGTTGATCCCTGTCCGTATCCTTGTTGACCCCGTGGTCTGTGTGTTGTAGGGGTAAGCCATGGTGACTGGACGAGAGTGGGCTGGGTGGGTCATGAGAATTATACCAGATCTTATTCACTTCATGAAACCAATAGATGATAATACACTTCATGTAATTCATATTACGCTAAGAGACTGGAGATATCACATATTCTAACGTACCACATATTCTTTAAAAACAAACATTTGGAAGATATCTGGTACATGTCCTACAATGTGTTTATCACAAAAAGCAGAAACTGCATGTAGACCAGAGCATTTCGCAGAAATTCAAGACACTGTATTGTGTACACATATCATGGTAATTGGTTGTACGACTGCAGTTGAAGGCAATCTTAGATGAATTAATGTTATTGTAGAGTTCTATTGCATTACTGAAATTTAAGATAATCTTATCTAATCAGCTGTATTAAGGTAATGTATCGTATGATAACAAGTAGATGTCGCCACCTGTGGTGCTGCAGCTCTGACATCCTCACAATGTCCCAGTGTTCCCCTCTTATTGTTCCAGTGTTCC
This sequence comes from Panulirus ornatus, assembly GCF_036320965.1. Classification (NCBI taxonomy): domain Eukaryota; kingdom Metazoa; phylum Arthropoda; class Malacostraca; order Decapoda; family Palinuridae; genus Panulirus; species Panulirus ornatus. The sequence goes on along the minus strand of NC_092280.1, from coordinate 558,366 downwards.
CCTCTTATTGTTCCAGTGTTCCCCTCCTATTGTTCCAGTGTTCCCCTCTTATTGTTCCAGTGTCCCCCTCTTATTGTTCCAGTGTTCCCCTCCTATTGTTCCAGTGTTCCCCTCTTATTGTTCCAGTGTTCCCCTCTTATTGTTCCAGTGTTCCCCTCCTATTGTTCCAGTGTTCCCCTCCTATTGTTCCAGTGTTCCCCTCTTATTGTTCCAGTGTCCCCTCTTATTGTTCCAGTGTTCCCCTCTTATTGTTCCAGTGTCCCCTCTTATTGTTCCAGTGTTCCCCTCCTATTGTTCCAGTGTCCCCCTCTTATTGTTCCAGTGTCCCCCTCTTATTGTTCCAGTGTCCCCTCTTATTGTTCCAGTGTCCCCTCTTATTGTTCCAGTGTCCCCCTCTTATTGTTCCAGTGTCCCCCTCTTATTGTTCCAGTGTCCCCCTCTTATTGTTCCAGTGTCCCCCTCTTATTGTTCCAGTGTCCCCCTCTTATTGTTCCAGTGTCCCCCTCTTATTGTTCCAGTGTCCCCCTCTTATTGTTCCAGTGTCCCCCTCTTATTGTTCCAGTGTCCCCTCTTATTGTTCCAGTGTCCCCCTCTTATTGTTCCAGTGTCCCCCTCTTATTGTTCCAGTGTCCCCCTCTTATTGTTCCAGGTTCCCCTCTTATTGTTCCAGTGTTCCCCTCTTATTGTTCCAGTGTTCCCCCCTCCTTATTGTTCCAGTGTTCCCCTCCTATTGTTCCAGTGTCCCCCTCTTATTGTTCCAGCGTCCCCCTCCTATTTTTCCAGTGTCCCAGTTCCTCCTCAGTGGCCCACTGCCGCCTCACTGTACACATTTCTTTATTTCCTCAAGTTGTTTACCTTCTTCAGTCTTACTTCAGGTGAATCACAAGTACAGCTCATATTCCTGACAACTCTCTCTCTCTCGAGTCCGAAAGCTCAGTAAACACCCAGAGAAGGCTAGTTGATGTGAGGGTGCTGAGAATAGGAAGAATCGGGACCCATAATACCTCATAGTATGTAAGGATTAACACGTCATAACTAGAAAATTCGAAAAATACTGTACAATTTGTAGGATCTTGAAGTAGTTGGACAAAATGTGTTTGGTGGATGAAACAGTATCAACACAAGGTAATATCTGGTAAAGAAGCTGTGTTAAAACACGGTGATGTTTGGTAGATGAAGCAGTGCCAACATACCGTAATGTTTGATGGATGAAGCAGTACCAACACACCGCAATGTTTGATGGATGAAGCAGTGCCAACAAACCGCAATGTTTGATGGATGAAGCAGTACCAACACACCGTAATGTTTGATGGATGAAGCAGTACCAACACACCGTAATGTTTGATGGATGAAGCAGTACCAACACACCGTAATGTTTGATGGATGAAGCAGTACCAACACACCGTAATGTTTGATGGATGAAGCAGTACCAACACACCGTAATGTTTGATGGATGAAGCAGTACCAACACAAGGTAATGCATGTGTTGTGAACATAACCGTGGTGAGCCACTAGTAAGGTCATATGAGCCATATGTCAGAACTGTGGTAGGATCCTTGACTTTATCTGAGAGAAGTCACCATAGGTCACACCACCAGCCGTTCTTAGACAAATATCATTTCTTTTCCAAGTAAGAAGACAGATGTGTACAATAAAGTCCACGTCCTCGAGGAAGTGGTTTACGATGGCATGAAAACTAATTAGGAGGTATCAACTCATTATCCTGTGACACCTCTCCTCAGGGACTTCAAATAGATCTCTAAATCTTTCATTCATACATAAGATATTCAAACAACTTCATAATGAGAAGTCATGGAGAGTTGACAAGTTGCTCCTGCAGTCCTCGTGTTCGTCATCCTGGACCCAAGCTTTGATCGTTAGCAGGAGTCTGAGAGCGCAGCCATTATCCCGGATAATGACAGATCTCCGTATAGCTCAGTTGAACTGGTGTACGATGCTGGTGCGTCCCTCCCGGATACTGGAGTCTGGTTTCAGCCTGACAAGACTGAATGGTTGGTTATCATGATGGTCATGACTGAGAGTGTGCATTGTGGCGGTGGGTAGGA
>NC_092280.1:543800-551300 GCF_036320965.1 Panulirus ornatus | reverse complement strand
ACATTAAGAAAGAGGAATCATTCAAATGGCAACATTACATAAACTATTGAGAGAAGAAAAACCTTCTCGTTACATTCATGAACTTCCTTCACTCGGCTGCTTTGTGAGGGAGGCTCTGTGAGGTAGGCTGTGTGGGTGGGGACTCTGTGAGGAGTCGGGTTCGATCTTGGCTTGGGAGATCTCAGCCGTCTGCCTCGGGACTCACATATTTCTAGCACTTGCTTCCTCCACCAGGAACAGGCACTCTCGTGGTCTCTGCTGTCATAACAACCTTTCTGCTACACTAAGCCGTGTCATGTGTGAGGACTGTATCATCAGAGAGGCTTTAGAAAGTGTCAAAAGAGTGTGATGTTGAACGGAAAGTGATTGACATAACCCTGTTAACTGGATGGTTGATTAAGAGAGCACCTATCTCAACACTGGTCACACCAACTTTTATCACATCTTCGTATCTCACACGGACACTTTACATGACCATACCAGTGATGGTAGCAATGATAATTATATCAATACTAATGATAATAAGTCATGATCATAATTAATGTTGCAAGTATCACTACTGTTACTGCCACAGCTTCTGCAGATATGTACCTGGCTTCATCGGACACTACAACAACTATCTGATTTTCACAATCGCTGCCAGAACATCTGACTGCTACTTCTATCACAACTACCATGACAATCTCAATTATACTTTCAAGACAAAAACTACCTGACATTTACCACTACAGCTACAACTGCCACACTGCTATAACTAAATATTTTGTCATTTACTACTTATCAGTGATACATCATACTCATAATTATCACCATTATCATTGCATTCTTTCTGCTACTACTACTACTACTGCTGCTACTAGTACTACTCCTACCACTACTGTGACTACTTTTACTAGTACCACTACTACTACTACTGTTATTTCTAAAACTATTACTATTACTACTACTACTAATGACACAACTACAATAACTACTACTATTACTGCTACTACTGATACTACTATCAGCCTCACGACAGCAACTAATTCAGCTGGTGTTAGTAGTTCACATTGCTAGTTTTGTGATGGCATACTTAGTCATGAAATCTTATTAACGGGTTAATATCCTCATCATATATATGTACGCACCAAAGTATCATATCCCATCATATATATGTACGCACCAAAGTATCATATCCTCATCATATATATGTACGCACCAAAGTATCATATCCTCATCATATATATGTACGCACCAAAGTATCATATCCTCATCATATATATGTACGCACCAAAGTATCATATCCTCATCATATATATGTACGCACCAAAGTATCATATCCTCATCATATATATGTACGCACCAAAGTATCATATCCTCATCATATATATGTACGCACCAAAGTATCATATCCTCATCATATATATGTACGCACCAAAGTACATATCCCCATCATATATATGTACGCACCAAAGTATCATATCCTCATCATATATATGTACGCACCAAAGTATCATATCCTCATCATATATATGTACGCACCAAAGTATCATATCCTCATCATATATATGTACGCACCAATCATATCCTCATCATATATATGTACGCACCAAAGTATCATATCCTCGTGATTAGCTGAATCATTTGGGATACATGAAAACCTTTACTTAAGTCTCTGAACATATGGTCACACTTGATGCTGCAGGAAAGCCTGTCATCGTAAAGTATATGGTCCACCAATCACGAGGAAGCACCACAACACAATGTACAGCGTCGTCCAATCACCCACTAAATCTTACTCTCACTGAACGAAAATTAATTGGAATACGCTTAACGGTAAATTGGAACGCAGGAAGGATGAAACATTATCGTATTTCGTATTTATGGTCTTTTAGAAATAATGGACGAAAAAATATGGAACTCTTCGCTCTTGCTTGGCTACATCAACTGCTCATTGTTGTTATTGTTGTGGTAGGAAAGTGTAAGCAGGAAGAATGGTCTGAGGATCTCCTGTTCAACTGTGAAGTTCATAAAGATATTGCTCACAAAATGAAGAATAAAGATATCATAGGAAAAAAGACTTCTGACTCTGAGAACTCTGTTTTATAACACACACACACACACACACACACACACACACACACACACACACACACACACACACACATATTAAGATAGCTGACAAAAGATGTAAATCGAGATATCTTTATACATCAACTGCAAAAGATTTAGGAAAATGATAAAACGCTAAACATCAAACTAGCAGTGTAAGAGAAAAAAGAAAATGGAGAGACAAGAAATATGAGACAGACAGAGGGAACCCGGATGTGGGTGCCCCAGATGGGATGTAGGGGGCCTGGCGCACAGACCCTTGGGTAGTGGGAACCACTGGCACCATGTGTGGGGACAGCATTACAGCTGGCCACACCTGGCACCGTGTGTGGGGACAGCATTACAGCTGGCCACACCTGGCACCGTGTGTGGGGAGAGTAGGACAGCTGGCCACACCTGGACCGTGTGTGGGGAGAGTAGGACAGCTGGCCACACCTGGCACCGTGTGTGGGGAGAGTAGGACAGCCGGCCACACCTGGCACCATGTGTGGGGAGAGTAGGACAGCTGGCCACACCTGGCACCGTGTGTGGGGAGAGTAGGACAGCTGGCCACACCTGGCACCGTGTGTGGGGAGAGTAGGACAGCTGGCCACACCTGGCACCGTGTGTGGGGAGAGTAGGACAGCTGGCCACACCTGGCACCGTGTGTGTGGAGAGTAGGACAGCTGGCCACACCTGGCACCGTGTGTGTGGAGAGTAGGACAGCTGGCCACACCTGGCACCGTGTGTGTGGAGAGTAGGACAGCTGGCCACACCTGGCACCGTGAGATTCACTGAATGACTGGTACACCAAGCTGTCAGCTGGCAACCCACCAAGAGTGTGACGAAAGTATCCACACATCTATGAAAGCGATCCTGAGGCAGACATGGTAATACCATACACACACACACACACACACACACACACACACACACACACACACACACACACACACACACACACACACGTCCTGCAACAAAGATGTCTTGAACAAGTCTGGAGGAAGACACATGTAGTCATGAATCCTGAAGCTAAAGTAACCAGCAGCAGCAGCAGCAGTAGCAGCAGTAGGGAAGCAGATAATGCTGAAATCATCGGAGAAGTCTCGTGAGCTCAGCCAGGAATAACGCCCGAGCGTTGTCATAAACGCCAGGAAAATATGGCCTCACACACTCACTGGGGGATTATACCTTGTCTCATAAATTAAAACAATATCTTACCATGAGAGTCGACTTAACAACTCATAATCATGGGTTCGCTTTTGACTTACTGCTAATGAAACAACCATCTTGGGGAAAATAGCATCTGGTAGTTTAATAAGCTTGTAGGGTAAATGTTAGAACATTTATCATTGTTTCCTCCCTGGAACACACACACAGAACACCTTCCATGTAATGTTAGGAAACCAACACCACAAGAACAGCAGTCGTGAGAGGTTCTGATGCTGTGCTTATCGTCTGCCACTCAGTGCATCACACAGGAGGACCAGAGACTGACCCCCTCCTAGCATGACCAGGAACTACGGCATCATTAGCCTGAGAGGTTTCAACTTTTGGTCACGTCAGAAACTCGCTACATGTAGCAGGTTTTCCTGACGCTGGTTCGTGATTTTGGCAACGGTGACGACAAGGTCTTGGTAAGATAGCAGTTCCAAATGAAAGTCAGAAATGGGAATCTTTTCCGTGTCTCTTAACGAGCGCTAACCAATCTAAGATCAAATAAACTTTTATATACCAAAGAATATGAAATAACTTTATTCTTGTGTGTAAAATGTGAGAAGTGGATGAGACACGTGATGGAAATTTTGATATTAAACCAGATTTTATTTGATATCATGAGAGAGGCTTTAACCTGGGCTGCTGGTAAGATTGAATATGGGAGTTTCAGAAGAAAGTCAATTGCAGTTGTAACACAGCAGAATGTTGCTTTTTACTGAGGTGGTCAGGAGCATTTCCACCACACATATCTAGCAAACTCTACTGTGGTGCGGGTGGTAGGTGGTCCTCCGCCACACTGTATGTGGTCTCCTTGTAGGTGTCCTCGCTGTCTGACCTTCGTCGGCCACAATCATGTCAAAATAGTACTTTTTAGATTGAAAAGATTTTGGACAGCGTTGGTATATTGTGCGGCACAATCACCAGGTTATCCTGCGTAGTACCCATGATGCATATAACCATGGTCATAGTGTATGTTGCGTTTGTGATATGTGAAGTTTGACCTTAGGATTATCACTTCAAAGGTCGAAGATGAAGAGTCAAATCCTGTCTATATTTGAGACCACAGTGACACCACAACCAACTAGAAGTTGAGTATTGTCTGGAGGTGGAGGAGGAGACATGTGACTGGACCCATCTCTCACGAACTATTCATTCTCGTACGTTGAGCGGTAATACACTCATGAAACTCGATCCGATCATAGAGCACATTTCAGTACAAAAATCATGCTGCACAGAACTTGCTGCCTTTCATACGGACCCAAGGTTTGATATATATTCTTTCATCATCGTGAAGTAATCTCATGTTATAAGTGAACTATAATATCTGGACCATGAGTGGCACAGCACGCCATTCAAAACTACCATTAGTCGCACGAACACATATTAGATATGAGGATTGGCAGCTGGTGTGGCTGATACGCACTCCACACACGAAGTCAACAGCAGTGAGCACCGCTGGCTTTGTCCTGGTACTAACCTGGGTCAGGTCTACAGTAAGCGCTGGTTCTATAAACTGGTAAGGATCTGTACTTTGTGTTAATTAGCGTACCAGACGCAAACCAAAAACTGTCAAAGATATTGTAAAGAATATATACTATATTAAGATACTAGCATTCCAGGTAAACTGGCGTGGTCTGTTGTATTGTTTTGTCTATAGACATGAATCTTAAGGTTCCTTTTAGATGCTTTCATTATTACACACCACCTAACAATTGTATAGCAAAGACCATGTTCTGTTAAATGTACTGAGCCAATGTCATGTTTCTAACACGGCAATGAAGCGTGACTGCTCCCTCCAAACGACTGTATATTGTATACGTAAGATTGTGTATCACCACAGCTGTGACGGGCCCAGCCACAGCCGACGGCCTGTAACTCGGTTCGAGTTTCTTTTTTATATTCAGGAGTCCAGGACTGGAGACATGATCCTCCTGACGGGCCTCTGAGCCTGCTCAAGGTTTGTGTTTTTTTCTACTTTACAAAGTCAATATTGACTTAATTAAGATCATAGTAAAAGGTTAACAGATCATCTTACATTGCATAGAAACAAATATGATTTTTTTCTTTATTCAAGGCTGTTCGTTATCTAATCGATAAAGACTATGATCGTCTTTATTTCCTATAACATCCATAATCTTATGATAGTATCCACCTTTTATATTCTTTGTACAAGTATTTGTGATGATGTAATGTTTCAGAGGGTACCTGATGGTGGCGGTCAAGCAAGAATATAAACAATGAATGGTGTTTGTGTAGTTATGGCTCTTAAAGTGATTCACCTCAGTCTTATGCAGGAAGGATAAGCTCACTGGGTCAACAGAAGTGACATCATTGTATTACTCTTTGAGACAACACGTTGCTAGGGTACTCACCGAGGATAAACACTATCCTGAGTTGAAAACATAACCAGGACACATACGAAGGTAATACAATATCTTGGCTAAGTTGAACATATACCTAGGGTACATATCACGAATATATAGTATCCTGTCGAAGTTGAACTAATACCCAGGACACGTGTCAAGAATATAAGGCATCCTGGCTAAGCTGAACTCATATCCAGGACACACATCAAGGACATACAGTATCTTGAGTAAGCTGAACACATACCCTGGACACATCAAGGACATACAGTATCTTGAGTAAGCTGAGCACATACCCTGGACACACATCAAGGACATACAGAATACTGGACATAAAGATCAAGTTTTGGTTGCACAACTTCTAAGCTCTTCATAAGACTTCCAATTTCTTTGCTAATCAACATTCATAGAGCTCAAGAAGGACGGAGGATTACAGGGGATTAAGGTAAAATAGACTGGCCTGGTGATACTACCACGTCAGCTTAATATATCAAGACATTACAACATAGCGTTATATCTTCCCGTCCTGACGTCATAACTTGTATTTGGAGAGGTAGGTCAGGCTACCACTCTTGCCTGATGTGAAATTCTCTTTGTAGTTTTATTTTGCAGTCAAGCGGAAACTGTTTATGGAATGACGACATCCGAAAATGCAATAAATTCAAGATAATCTGACATAATCCGGCGGAAACCCACATATCTTGCAGGAAAATGGAAGTCTCGCGGGATTTCTCTGATATTCAAGGATCTGCCTTTATTTTCTATTTCTTTTTCTTGCAGTGAGATACGCAAGGCATTTATTTTTTGTGGTCGTCATCCAGTATTTCACCCGAATATATATGTACATAAATAAATAAATAGATAGATGAACACACACACACACACACACACATATATATATATATATATATATATATATATATATATATATATATATATATATATATATATATATATATATATATATATATATATATATATATATATATATATATATATATATATATATATATATATATATATATATATATATATATATATATATACCTGATCGGAAAAACTGTAACGGGAAGGTGTTATTGGCACCGTCATGCAGTACGCAGAAATGACCACAAAATGCGATCGCTAAATATTTTCACGAAAATGATCACCTCATAGATCTTAAAAATCACGTCATTCTATACCCCTCTGCTGATTATGTCACACGTAACGTCACTGAATGTCTTAATTGTTAATATTAGAAACTTCAATTTGTCCCCAAGCAATTTCAAAGCCCATCTTAGCATTAACCAAATCATTATGAGATAATTGACAAAACACGAAAACATATAAAAAGTTGCTCGACATACACCCAACTACCCAGGTCAACCCCCGCCACGTGACCCCCCTTAATCACTCTCCCTTACAACGGTTACTGTCAGACAAGCGGACAGTGGTTGGTCTGTACAGATTGGTGCTGGACGGCGGGACTCAAGTATGATGTTGGGATTTAAATAACTTTGTTAAGTACTGGCACCTGATGATGAGGTGGATTGTCTCCACGAAACATGTAGTGCCACATGTATGAAATATTGCATGTTAAATGAAATTGTATGAACACCTATTGAAGTGCGATTTCACTTTCATAGCTATCATCACAGACTAATGTGATCATATATATATATATATATATATATATATATATATATATATATATATATATATATATATATATATATATATATATATTTTTTTTTTTTTTTTTTTTATTTATACTTTGTCGCTGTCTCCCGCGTTTGCGAGGTAGCGCAAGGAAACAGACGAAAGAAATGGCCCAACCCCCCCCCCCCCCATACACATGTACATACAC
>NC_092280.1:468800-538800 GCF_036320965.1 Panulirus ornatus | reverse complement strand
ACAGAGTTTGTTTGCAAGTCTTCATCTTTGAAGCTGATAAAACTGTCATCTGGGAACTGATGCCGAAGTTTAGAGGCAAATTTGTTATTCCTTCCTGAACAATGAATGTTTCTGGGTTAGTTTGTGGGTGTCGCGCTTGACTGTTCTGTGAGGTTTAACCTTAAGACACGTTGATTGATTTAAGGTACTGGCTCGGAAAACCTGTGGAGAAAGTGTATCCCTGTTTGGGGCGAATTCGTTTACGTATTGCATTTACAGACATCTATGATGACGTACTTGGCCTTGAAACTGTCCTTTGTGACAACGTATGAATGGATGGGCCATTCTGCGTCTGTTACCTGGCGCTACCTTGCTGACGTGCGAAACAGAGACTAAGTATAATTACCATATATATATATATATATATATATATATATATATATATATATATATATATATATATATATATATATATATATATATATATATATATATATATATATATATATATATATATATATATCACGTTACTGTATGTGATGTTAGACAAACTATACTGGTGTTTTGTCCGTCCATTTAAGATGAGGAATCTATTACAAGGATCATGTTAAAGTGATGGATATATATTTACATCAGATTCATCACGTAGAGTTCAGTTCAAAAAAGTAACTTTGAGGTCGTTGTTAGGCATGGCAGAAATCCTGTTATTATCAAGAGTTTCCATTCCTTACGAGAATCTTAAAATTCTTCTGGAACACTTTGCCCCACTGGAGGCTTGCGCTCCGTCAGTCAGTGTGTGTGTCCCGGTCTCGTCCACTCCTCAGTGTGACACCAGCCATTTCTCAGAGACACACAGAAAGTTTTATGCAAACTTGGAAGTGTCTCAGTGTGACATGGCGTCCATGTTCTCATCATTCATCTCTTCCATACGAGTCATCATTATCACATGATGAATCCTCGAGAAGGAAATTCATCGTTTGTACATTTTGGGTCAAAAAAGAATATATTTCTCGAACCTTTTCTTCTCTGATAAACTCTTATTTTTGTCCACGACAAAAACATTTATCATATATAAATATTTACTGAATTAGTTCACATTTAGTATGAAGAAACTATCGTCAAACACATATACACTAAATCCATTCAGGTTTTGATCAGCATAAACAATAAGTGTGCCAGATGTGTGTCATATTGTATCATCATTTTCCACATTATAATGGAATATCATTACTCGTCGTCTTCTTGTGTATTAATGGACATTTTTCAAACCCGCGGGACTGATTTAATGTGAACTCAGTACAGAGAGAATTACCATAGATCCTGAATGCGTTCCATTGTTTATGGTTATTTTTGTCGTAAAAGTTCCATTATCGGCTTTGGGTTGTGTGATCTACGATGACTTGTTATTTTCTCCCAAGAAATTTTGAGGGTCTGCAGAAGCGAATATTACTAAGTATATTGTCATGTATATGTGTCTTTCAGCCAGGAAGATGATATGCTGATGAACAAATTTTTGTTTTGTGAATACCATAACATAAACATCTATTCCCTAAACATCTTGCTGAGTTCAACCCATTACGTTGAGTCACATTATACCTGTTTTCCTTGTATAGGCTAAAAGAACTTTGAAATAAGGAAAATAAAGAATAGTATATATATATCTTAAACATAACCATGAATGATATCAAGAAATACAAAGAATAACAGCACATCAAAGCATGGTTAAAAAAGAGAATAGATAGTTATATGACAACAGGAAATGATACTGCAAGAAAAAACTGAGCTCCAGGCTGAACTGTTCTTCACGGTAGAAGTAATGAAGTAACCGGTGTGTCAGCGTCTCTTAGAATTCAAGCCTTACATATGTTGTTTGTTAATATACAAAACAGTAACAACGGACAGAACACAACTACCGAGGTCAGGAAAGCACATAACATACTTTAGGCTTCCTGTTGCGTATAAGGTGATAAGTAATATGAACTTCTTTTAAATGATTCTCACCTTTTGCTTAGATGCCATTGTATCTGGCAAACAGATGAACTGTGTACTTCCCGGGTTTTTATGTTCTGTTTCTTAGTTGACTGTCGTCTACAGCTGCTCCAGAGAGCGTGTAGCCACCAACAGTTCCAGCAGAAATGAAGCCTCCAACATTTTCAGATGGCATAGAGCCCTCAGCAGTTCTAGCAAGCATGACCCTCCAGACATTCCAACAAGTATGAGGAAGTAAGCATTGGGCCCCCAGCAGTTCCAGCAAAAATGAGACTTCTAGCAGTTCTGATAATTATGAGGTTCCAGCTGTCTATGCAAGAATGGGGCATCTAGCAGTTCCAGCAGATACAGATCCTTAAGCTGTTCCAGAAGGCAGGGAATTCCAGTAGTTTAATCAAGCATGGGGCTTTCAGCAATGCCAATAGACAATGATCTCTAACATATCCAGAATCCACGGGATCTCCATCAAGGATCATGGGGCGTCCATCAGTCCCAGCAGACATACATCCTCCAACTATTCAAGAAGACACAGGAGATTCTAGCAATTCCATCAAGCGTGGAACCCTCAGTAGCTCCAGTAGACAATTATCTGACAACAGTTCAAGATATCATGGCATCTGTAACAGTTCTAGGGAGCATACGGCAACCCACTGATACAGCAAGTATTAGGCTTCTGAGTGGAAATGTTTTAAGGACAAACTGAAGTTAAACCACACGGCTATCAAAATTCAGACAATTTTTCTAAGGATATTTCCAATGGTTTAGATATGTGTGTGTGTGTGTGTGTGTGTGTGTGTGTGTGTGTGTGTGTCAGACACCCACAGGAAGAACTCTGAAGTCGTATAGCGCCTGCTGTTTTGATAGGAATTATTAAACATATAACATTTCTGCCTCAGTATTTCTGAAGCTAATATTGCGAAATGGACTTTCTGTAGGAACAACAAGGGCAACCAAAGATGATAAGTAATTTCAAGTAAAAGGAAGTTAGGATAAGAAGAACTGTAAATGCTCACATAATGGAAGAACATTCTCTTGTTGTACAGCCGCCAGCACGTGCTGTCAGTCGCCTGGTGGACACGACGCGTCGGCATATACGTCATAACGTGTGTGATGTTAGCAGTCAGCTGTGTGATACAGTCAGCACGGTAGAGTGGAGGGTGACAATCACTGACAAACATGGTATTGTGTGGAGGACGCCAGGTTGACTTCCCAAGAACTCCTGTTGAAAGCTAGGATGTGTTGGAGTCTGGCCGGCTCATTGTTCATTACTGAGTCTCACACGAGCATGGCTGGAGCACGAACGAGCAAAGCATGAGAGAATATTGTGATAACGTTCGTGAAACACAAGATGCTGTTGATATTGGGTACGTGCAGCTGGAGCAACATAGTGATACACACCATGAAAACAAAGCTGACAAAAGATGATTCAAAGTATGATTACGAATTGATTTTCAATTCATGATATCCATCTAATCTTCTCATGTATTCCTTCCAGTCCTGTGATGTACAGATCCTCATTCTCGTGTTCAGCTAGACAACGAGCCTCATAACTTCGGTAATCTTACGTCGAATTCTCATCTAACTCTCATTTTCTACGCATTCCCTCATGCGTCATTATCATTACGAAATGTTGTCACAAACTAAACCAAACTTCTTTGTAGAAAGATGTTCCTTGATGACCATTTCTTAATTGTTTAATTTGTCGGAATCATCTTAGGATCACCGGTGATCAACAGCGTCAGATTCATCTCCTACTTCCGTCGGGTCTCAGTTTCTGATTCATTACTACATCATCTTCAGTATTGATTTCCAGCCCTGACGTCACCAGAGAGACATCATCATTCTGTGTTACTTGATGTCTAACTTCCTGGTTCTTTTCCCCATGCTGGTCATTCTTAACTCATGTTGACCCATGCTGACCCACGCTAACCCATGTTGACTCATGCTATCTTACGTTGTTCCGCGCTGAACTATAGTAACTCACGATAATCGGTGCTGACCCATGCTGCTTCATTTCACCTATGTTGTTTCATGCTCATCCATGTTAACCAATGCTGATCCACGCACATGCTAACCCATGCTGATGTATTTTGATCCTTTTCGACATACACAACGTTGTTGAACGTTTATTGTCATCATTTGTTAACGTTTCTACCCAGTCTTTGAGTAAGGACGGACAACACAAGAAATGCGCCACTTCCTGTAAAGGTTCATCTTGGTATACACATCTCAACTTTAAGGTTAGAAATGCAAATCAGGCAAACACTTTTCAACACGGCAGGTAAACTTCATGCTTACCCCAGAATCCGTGTTGTTTCTCCTAACAAATCGATGAATCCTTGATGAAAATAACAAACAACAACAACATAACCCATAACCCAAAAGAACAGGGTTTTAGGGCAGAATGATCCTGCCTTTCTCAGATGTATGACCATCAAGTTAAAACTGTAAAGACACTTGAGAACAAATGAAATACTGTTGTGACAAGTGACATTTACAGTCTTTGCAAAAGCCCTTGAAAAATGTGACCATGGCGTCATAGCACATAAAATGCGTAATGTGGAAATAAACAAATAAACTGAAGTATGTTTATACAACTTTACAACCAACAGATTACAACAGCTGTTTGTGTCAGGATATTCCCACTTGCCTCTATGGTTAAAACCTCACTACCAAGAATCCCTTCTGTTCCTCACCCTCATTACTGACGTTGCCGCAGCTCGAGCCCTAGTGTCACGTCATCCCTCGCAGGTACTACTGGAATGAGTTTGAAGATCTTGCCATCAGAAGACACGGAGAAACTACACACGGACAACAACAGCCTTCTGCTGAGCCACCGACATCTTGCTTCTTACTGGTGGAGTTGCAACACCTCACTTATCACAAGCAGCACAGAACACCGGACCAACATAAACTTTACCACATCACGACTGAACATAGTGCATTACATCGGAGTAATAACGTTTGACAATCTCACCTTCGGTGGATGAAAACATAAGAATGGCTTCTTCTAGGAAGAAGGTAAGCTGGATCTTGAGGACCTTCAACGCAAGGAAGGAGAAACCGGTGATGGTGTTCTGCAAGACATTAATACTTTCACGGATAGCAATAATGTTGTGAGCTAACATCACCTTTCAAGGTGGGCGGAATTGCACTGTTATAAACTGTGCAAGGAAGTGTCACGGTCGTATTGACACGGTGAGGGATCTGAACTACAGGCAACGACTGTCGCTGAGGCTGTTGTATGTACTGTGGGTGGGATGTGCAACGCTCCCATTTTACTATTCTGGGTCCAAGATTATTCAACACATTTCCTGCAGCCATTATTGTGCATTGGAGAAAACAATGAGGAAATTCAATAAGGCCACAGATAAGTGATTACAAAGTGCACCAAACCATCGAAGTGAAGTTGTCTTGGTTATGCGGGCCTGTCTGTTATAGAACTCCAACAGCTTGATCGATCAACTACCTAACTCGGGTCTTCTTTAGTGCTGGAGGAACAGGCTGATACCTACCTCCTTCGCTGCTGAGTGAGCAGTGTGTGGCCTTCTTCAGTGCAGGAGAGCAGGTTGTAGCCTCCCTCAGTGCTGAGGGAGCAACTTGTGGCCTCCTTCACATATGGTTTACAGCCTTCTTATGCCCTAAATCCCCAGAAGCCCTGGTGCTTCGGCCGCTGAGCTCAAAACCTTTTCAACTATTTCAGCGACTATAGTTCAGGTTTTCAGACTCTATATGATTGAGACATTTCCGGCGCCATCCCGCCTACAGGGAACAGCATCGCCACCCCATACGTCAGCAAGGTAGCGCCAGGAAAACAGACAAAAAAAGCCACATTCCTTCACACTCAGTCTCTAGCCTTCATGTGTAATGCACCGAAACCACAGCTCCCTATCAACATTCAGGCCCCACAGACCTTTCCATGGTTTACCCCAGATGTTTCACATGCCTCGGTTCAGTCCATTGACAGCACGTCGAGCCCAGTATCCCACATCGTTCTAATTCACTCTATCCTGAGCACACCTTTCACCCTTCTGCATGTTCAGGTCCCGAAAGCTCAAAATACTTTTCATTCCATCCTTCCATTCCTGATTTGGTAACCCCTTTCGTCTTGTTCCCTCCACCTCTGAGACATATATCCTCTGAGACATATATCAACTGTTCCTCAAGGGTCGTAACATCGTACTCAAGGAGTTGAGTCTCTGCTACTGCCGTGCCGACTGACACTAAAGGCAAATGAACTTTCAAAATCCTATCAAGAAAGTTCATCTTAATGTGAGAATATTGTCCACGTGATTCTTGGATGTTTCCCGCTAAGTACTCGACTCACGATTCCCGTCTGACCTACTCACTCACAAGTGGAAGATCTGTCTGACTTCCCTGCTCACATGTGGGATACCCGTTTGAACTAATTACTCACGAAAGGAAAATCAGTGCAGCCTACTTATACTAAATTTGTCCGTACAGTTCTTATTAGTTTACTTTAAAGAAAGAAGCCAAAGTAAATGTAAAGTATAGATATAAATTCAAACATTATGATGACTGCATCAAAAGTAGTATTTTCCTACCCCTCATAAATATGTAAATATCATAAGTAAGGACTATAAGTAGGTACTATAAATAATTAATGGAATAAATATCGTCCGGCCTGTTTTCTGAAACAGATCATAAGTACGACAATGGAGAGGATTTTGCGAGTGATAAGAACTTTACCTTAATGTGTTCCAGGAGAAGAATGTATCTGCCTGGTACAATGAGGGATAACCCTATGCGATTTCTGCTTTTCCTTGCTCTTACTCGAGGGTAAATACAATACAAATCCTCTGCACTCATTCATTCTCTTCCTTATATCAACTACAGGGTAAACACACTAAACAGGCTCTAAACGCTGAAGGTTCTCTATAAAACTTCTAAATTATTCAGTCATAAGATTTTGTTCAGGAGTGTGATTTGAGTGGTTCAAAACACTGTGGTAATGATCTTACGGTGTCAATGTGTCATTATACACTCTGCTCTACCAGCAACAAGTACTGCCTAACAAGCCCCTTAAACAGTTGACAAGAGCAGCAGACGATAGTGTGTGTTATCACCTCCGACATGTGATCCTGATCATACATCTTGGTCTCTCAGATCTTTGGAAACTTTGTGATCCAGTGTCTGCCTCAGTCTTTTGAGACATTACACTATCATCCTGGGTTTTTGTTTTGTATTTTAGGTAACGACAGATGATGGCGCCATAGCAGGTGATTCAACATAAACTATCATTCTACGGACAACGACTGGTGGACGAAGGGAATTGTCATTACCTTTAGGAGGTCAAGTCTTGTACTGTAACGATACAAAAGATGAGAGAACTCACCAGGTGACCCACACTTACAGTCACGGTCCTTCACAGTGTGAGCACCAGACGTTCACAAGATTCATGTTTCAAGGACGACGTCTGTTTACACATTTCAACGGACTACATCATCCTGAGTACCAGGGAGGGACCAGGTTGTGAGGGGTGGGTGGACAGATAATGAAGGGTAGATGGCCAGGTAGCATAGGGTGAGTGGCCAGGTAGCGAAGGGTGGGTGGCCAGGTAGTGAAGGGTGGGTGGCCAGGTAGTGAAGGGTGGGTGGCCAGGTAGTGAAGGGTGGGTGGCCAGGTAGTGAGGGGTGAGTAGCCAGGTAGCAAGGTGCAAATTGCTCGTCAGCGTCGCGCTAGCAGGAGATTTAGTTATATGGTGTGTTGTGAGGAGGCAGGTGGTGTAGTGTGTGGTGGGGAGGCAGGTGGTACAGTGTGTGGTGGGGAGGTAGGTGGTGTAGTGTGTGGTGGGGAGGCAGGTGGTGCAGTGTGTGGTGGGGAGGCAGGTGGGGCAGTGTGTGGTGGGGAGGCAGGTGGTACAGTGTGTGGTGAGGAGCCAGGTGGTGCAGTGTGTGGTGAGGAGCCAGGTGGTACAGTGTGTGGTGAGGAGCCAGGTGGTGTAGTATGTGGTGGAGAGGTAGGGACGCAGGATAATGGGGATGTTTACAGGGATTATGTTAGGTGGAATTCCCTAGAAATAAATGTTTGTGATTGACGTTTGAAATGTCTGACAAAACTTCTACAGCTTTAGGTTTGGTATCTTTTAAATTACCCGTAAAAGTGAGTCATTCTTATGAATCGGTTCTTGCATTTTACACTCAACGAAGTATGTCATAAATCTCATAGTATTTGACTCTAGTTACAGGCTGGAAAAGACAGATTTGATAATTAAGATATTGGAAATCTGTGAAGAATATTTATCTTGCCGTTTATCAAGAAAGCTATCATTCCTGTGATTTGTGTAAGTCACAGTCGAGATTGAATATTGAAATTCAATATTTGGAGCAGCAGGAAATGTTTGAGACGGCAACACACCCAGACATACCGATCTACTCCGGCTGGAGTTGGCTGACATTTTCCGTATACTCTACGTCAATCATATTTATATTTTCTGTGTGTAACTTTGAATATATATGACACCAATTGTTTTACCTTTCTTCCTTTCTTCTTCTTCTTTCTTCATTCTCTCATACTCTCTTTTGACCCCTCTCTAAGGCTCTCTCCTTCCCTTTAGTTACACAGACACACAGACACACACACACACACACACACACACACACACACACACACACACACACACTCACACACACACATATGCACACAACACGCACACACACACACAGACACACACACACACACACACACACACACACACACACACACACACACACACACACACACACACACACACACACACAGCATACACACTCGCAGACACACATATTAATCCATACAGTTTTTCATTTGTCTACAAAAAGGATTTGTAGATAGTGGAGGTCAAGGTCACAAAATACAATTAAAAAGTCTAATGAAATATAAACCTTTGCCTCTATGGTGTTTCATACTGACAAAGATCTTGAAGGTAAATTAAGTGATAATCTTTTCCTTTCTATTAAAGCTGAGAGAATACCCTCCATCACTGTTTTCTCAGTTCCTTCTTCTCTATTGCCATCAGCCATCACTACAAAATACTTAAGTCATCTTCCACTTGTATTCTTACATGAAAACCTAAGATCTCACATCACGATGACCTCGTCCTCACGTAGTCTCCTTCCTTTATGTAAGACCAGGGCGCCTCCACAGCCAACAGAGCAGCATCATAACGTTTGCATATAGCGTTAACGGCTCCCATTATTCTCCATAGTATACCTTTAGCATCATACTATTCCTGTGTTTGACATTCATACCACACTCCACCTCATTCAAAAATCATTTTGGGAAAACGGTGGCATCCCACATCCCTGACACATCAGTTGTGAACCACTCACATTATACCTACCCCCAACACCATTTCCATACTGCTCAACAGCTTCCCATCCTCGCCATAAGAGCTCAAACCTCTCAATTTCCTCTACAGTTCACATTGCCATAAATGTCTCATCGAGATCCATAAACACTGTGTACTCTCTTGTCTTTCTCTATAATCCGTTGCTATGCATATGATATGGTCCAGAAATGTGTACATCTACTTGTATGTATTTATTTGTGTGCACACAGATATGCAAACACATAAACCGACTTTTTCGTCTAAGCTGAATAAGTTATCCGCCGATGTTCTGACCAGAATGACATTTAGCGCCAGAACAAGCGCTTGGTATAAAATAGTCCCCCAAGTTAGAGGAACCACGAAGATTCCTGAGCGGAGAATGTTGAAGGTGTTGCCTCTGCCATGATCGACGGTTGGCTGACCCACAGTCATGACACGTTAACACTTGACTCTCGGATGACATATCTCGAACGTCGCTGAAGGTAGGACAGTGCGAATGGCGAGGCTTAAGATTTGACAGCGTGAGAACAGATGCCTTCTGAAAGTTTTTATTTGTTTATTAGTGTGAGGACTGTGTTGCTGACAAGTGGCCGGTGATAATGAATCGGAACTATTTGTGGTGCTTCTGTATGGAATCGCTATAGCAACCCTGGAAATTACACTCTGAAAATTCCCCCCCCACAACTTCTGTCGTGTCCTTCCACGCAAGAAACAACCGAGAACTGTGTAGTACACGCTTGGTGTAGCCCGCCTCCAGCAAGATGGTCAGAGCTTGTATCAACAACATATAGACTCAGGCCCAGCGGTTATAGCTGGTTGGATTTTTTCACATTCGCCGGAGCTTTGCTGGGTTTTCTTTACTTTCAGATGCCGTACGACTGTGGACTTTTCTGGCAGCGTAGAGAAACTTCCATTTTACCATACACAGTATCTCTAGAACCAGCAAATATTTGGAACAGTAAACAAACTAGAAACATTGTTTTCATTTCAGAATAAGTAATCCTTTGTTTGTTTATACTGACAAATTGTATCATGATCTTTCATCTAACGCACTAAACTACAAAGCTCGGTTATAAAAAAGTTATTAATTAGTGAAGATAATCCATTTGTGAACGTAACAATAAACACGTACTAATGATTCGCATCTTCTATACTGCACAAATTTGTTTTTCTCTTCTTTCCTAAACACAAAGTTCATACATCAAAATAACGAATGGCTTTCACAAATATCATAACAACGACCAGTGTTCCCAAACGGACATTACTGACAGTTGTAGCAGAGATATGGCTGTTGTGGGGAGGATTTTGAGGCGTGTTTCTTTTCTCTCTTTCCCAACCTGGACAGACCCATACGTGCCAGTGTGTACAAGAGCAGGATCTAGTTAGCCATACATCTGACTTCTTGTGACCTTGTAGCTCATGATGGCTCGGTAACCACTTACAGATGGGTCTCCTGGGGTGGTGGTAGTTGGGGGTCACATCATCATGGCGGGGGTTGAGTTTGAACGAACGAGCAAACTAGTAGGAGGTGAGTGCTACAACACACAACCATCATGGTACTAATGTAACTACAACACACAACCATCATGGTACTAATGTAACTGGAGCACACAACCATCATGGTACTAATGTAACTGGAGCACACAACCATCATGGTACTAATGTAACTGGAGCACACAACCATCATGGTACTAATGTAACTGCAACACACAACCATCATGGTACTAATGTAACTACAACACACAACCATCATGGTACTAATGTAACTACAACACACAACCATCATGGTACTAATGTAACCAGGTGGTGCTGTAAGACCATCAACAATGGGTAAGGGAGAAATGTTCTAAATCAGAAACATTCTCAACTTAACACAATCTGACTACCGTAACGTACGTTAGCGAGTATGTGTATTACTTACCAAATAACGTAAACAACGTGAAGACTCCACTCACACGCGCTGGACTGAATTGCTGGAAATACGTACCACATGAAAAAAGATAAATCCTTTAATAGTGCTCATATAACATTGGTTGAATCATGCAGTTGTATACATTCTACCACACTAGAATGAAACTACAGGTACAGTCATCTTAAGGCTGAAAATATTAATGTTGAAAACCAAACTGTTTGATGGATAATGAAACACATAACTCCATGACGTTACAAAAACACATGTTAAAGTTTCTAGCGACAGTTTTAAAATCATTCAGAGTCAACTAAGAATTTGAAACGAATGGAAACCAAAATTTACAGGTGAAGATGAAAATATGAAGACCTCTGAGGTAGGCATCTTGCAGCGCTCAACCCTACCTTGCGCTACCTCACCACTTGTGACTTTCAGTTCTATTCTACCTGTATCTACCATTCTACCCTGCCTAGTTCTACCTCTCTATCATTCCTGGTTTTCTATCACAGCTGTGATTGCCATTGTTCTACTCTACCTTCATCTACCTTTCTACCGAGCCTAAATCCACCGTTCTATTCTGCTTGGTTCTACCTCTCTAAACACCCTGGTTCTATATCTCAATCCTAACTTGTTTTACATCTCTCTCCTGCCTGGTTCTACCTCTTTATCCTATCTGCTTCTGGCTCTCTCTCTCATGCCTGGTTCTACCTCACAACTTGTGACTTACAGAGTTCTACTCGTTCTGGATCTACCATCCTGTCCTACCTGGTCTTACTATTTCATCCTACCTGGTTCTACCGTTCTGTCCTACCTGGTTGTAACTCAACCTTCCCTGTGTTATTCCAGCTATGCTTACTGCCCCAACCATGCTAAACGTGCTGACCTGTCCCCTGTCGTGTTAACCTGCCTCCAGCAATGCTAATCTATCCCCCTAGCCGTGTTGACCTACCCCTAGTCGTGTTGACCTACCCCTAGTCGTGCTGACCCACCCTCTGTCAACCTCTACCGTATAGTCTTGGGTTGTCTCCTCACATCTAGTGTTGCTCCTGTGCTTATTGTCCAGCCACGTTGGCTTGTCCCACTTACTGATGCTTTCTGTGTTCAGCCCTGGCATGTCCTACCCTGGCCAACCCTGCCCTAGCCTTACCCAGCTCTGGCTAACCCTACCCTGCAGATCATTAGCCCAGAATCTCTAATATACATTGCGTCCCTATTTAAGTTGACTGTGGTAAAGGACGTTTAAATTTTCAGTATGCTTCTCTAATTACTTATTTACTTAGCACGTTATGGTATATTTACCCAGGGTAAACGTACGGCAAGGGGGGACTTAATTCTAAATGCAGGGCTCCTTCCATTATTCATACAGCTCAGATTAATACACCATAGCCTTATCTTGTAGTCTCTACGCTCTCCGCACCCCTAATGTTAGTCATGTACATGTTACACTCCTTTCACACATCCAGTTGATGCCCACACTACCTCTAGTATACACGGTCAAGTATTAACGACGATAACTTAACCAAATTTACTTAACGTCTTCACAAGTTCAGGATCCCAGTAGATGTTAGCGCCTCCATTCTGCTCAGGGCCACACTGTACTGTACATGTTAGGTAACTGATAAGTCGGCCTGTTTTTCTGTTCTTTCTTTTATGTATGTGTGTAACCTGGTGTAGTGTGGGTGTGTGTGTGTGTGTGTGTGTGTGTGTGTGTGTGTATCCACCCTGATACATGCAGCCGCTGAGTCAACCTATGTATGTATCAAGGCGCTTTGCTTCATTGATGCTAACGTAGGTCTAGTGTGAGATCAGTAAATGGATCCTCACATGTACGTTCTTCTTATAACATGTATCAATCTGTCATTTATCAAATTACAGCCTTAAAACAAATAAACATAAGGCCTAATGGAGAGGATGTTATCGTTATGCAGAACAATGGTTCTCTGTTGGCAATGATCACAGTACACGATGCTTCACGTTATCTCCTGAAATGTTAACATCACGTTTTAATGAGAAAGGGACTTAATGTATCAGAAGTAGTCTTTTCCATGCGAGTTCACACAACATTCAACGCCTCTGACGATCAAAGCCGTTGACAGTCAACGCTGATGACGATCAACCCTGTTGACGATCAACTCCACTAACGATCAACGCCACTGACTGGAATAATCTTCCTCAGTCGCTCAGTTCCTATTTTTAGTGAGTCTCATCAGAGTAAGTGGCCTGGCGCGGCTACCATTCATCGAGGCCTCGTCCTGGGGGTGGTACAAGATCCGCTCCTGTTTACCTCTTGTCTTAGATCTATTTCAATCTCTTTTATTTATTTTCTGATGCAATATTATCAGTTCTCTTATCAGTAATCTATCAGTAGTATATTTATATTTCTGCTCTGGAAATACATGTTACGTCATCTCCAGGTAGATATCTCTTAATGTGCTGACACAAACTGGGTACATATGAAACACCATCTGCTACACTCTAGTTCTTTTCCTCTTGATGACGGTGTTCAAGCCTCACACGTGTCACTGTGCTGTAGGATAGAAGTAGTTGTAATTGTTTTAATGAAGTAATTAGTGTTATAAGTAGGTGGATATCGTCAAGTGATTTCATCCACGATTATTACACTAATCTCTACATGTACATTTACCTACGACCATGACCAACACGTACAACCAAGTTAAGCCACACGCGGGCACATATAGGCACGTGAATCTACACACAGGTAACTACAGGAACATACAGGTTAGGACACAAATATTTCTAGTAAAAGAAATTTTTCATTGAAAAATTATGATGCTTCTGAGCACTCAGATATTGTATGATTAACCAAGACCAGTTTTGTTCATGTTCAAACTCCACACGGAAGCTGTTGCTTTCCTCAGTGTTCGATCAGTTGTTGATAATAATGGAGACTGCAGTGTTGTGTATTGTATTGCTTCCAGTGTTAAAGTTGTCTTCCCTGACCGTCCAGGCAAAAGAGGCTGGGTGTCTCTTCCAAGTATTTCTCATCTGTTCCTTCCCTCTAGCAACCTGGTGATATATTTAGAGTGAGAGATGATAAAAGCAAGTGATCTCTGTGAGATCCTGTATCATCAAAAGGACTTGTTGATCTCTCTGTAACATTTTAAAATAAGAAAATGATAGATCAAGAACTATCTAGTTAAGATAAAGATGAGTGGAGGGAATCATGTCTTACGGTGAGTGACTTACGGGTTATTATCCTGTGTGCGGCACTAAATAAGACTCCCAGTGTACAGCATACAGGTCAGGACCCAATACATACGATATATCCAAGATTGTAGGTAGACCTCAAACTTCATCAGCAGATATCATCCTCGGAGGAAATGATTTTAGGTATAAAACAAAATGAAAGTCATGTAGATAAAGGAAAGATCGTAAACAATAAAATATGGATATTATTGTTTTCTCAAGGAATCTGCAGTCAGTTCATGAGTTTCATTAGGCTATTGGACATGAGGAAAGCAAGGAGGGAGGGAGCGCTGCACTACACTATAAGAGATCTACCCACGTCGGAAGTGAGTAGGAATATATGGCATCATGAGGATCCCCTGACTACCACATGGCCTAACTCTATCATAACTAACTTTATTATAACTTCTTATGAAAAGTGAGATTCAGCAGTTCAGGTAGTCGTGTGTGAGCTTCATCTAACATGTTAGACAAATTTACTAAAGATATATAAACACATTATATGATGAACATGGATATCATAGACAGTCCATCATTATATAGTCACAAAATGAGAAGTAAGGGACACCCTGACTGTGAGGTATCTCTGATATGCTGGTGTTCTACAAGAGAGTAACATGGGCAGCAGTTGTGGGAGATGAATGCTACTAGGTCGACATCTTACGATTTTATTTTCCGTGTCAGAAACTCCGGAGGAAAATGTTGCTCTGATTATCCATTGTGAGGAATGCTATTGAGGCCAGTATGAAATCCATGGGTCTAACTTTACTATACTGCTACTCACAATACGTAGTAAGATGGATGTTATTCTGTATTTGAAGAGTTTTCTTAAAGCAGCTCCGACAGTTACAGCGAGATGGTTCACCGTGGAATTAGCAGGAGAAAGACCACTGTAGTCAACTTAATTCCACCTCATCAGTGTAAACGATTCTCCTGCCACGTGACCCTCCTTGTCAGGTGCACCCCGCCCCTCCGTGGTAAAGAACAAAGATCTTGTTTAATGTAGGTAACTATGTTCAATGTAGGTAGCTTTGTTCAACGTAGCTAGCTATGTTCAATGTTGGTAGCTATGTTCAATGTAGGTAACTATGTTCAATGTAGGTAGCTTTGTTCAACGTAGCTAGCTATGTTCAATGTTGGTAGCTATGTTTAATGTAGGTAACTATGTTCAATGTAGGTAGCTTTGTTCAACGTAGCTAGCTATGTTCAATGTTGGTAGCTATGTTCAATGTAGGTAACTATGTTCAATGTAGGTAGCTTTGTTCAACGTAGCTAGCTATGTTCAATGTTGGTAGCTATGTTTAATGTAGGTAACTATCTTCAATGTAGGTAGCTTTGTTCAACGTAGCTAGCTATGTTCAATGTTGGTAGCTATGTTCAATGTAGGTAACTATGTTCAATGTAGGTAGCTTTGTTCAACGTAGGTAGCTATGTTCAATGTTGGTAGCTATGTTTAATGTAGGTAACTATCTTCAATGTAGGTAGCTTTGTTCAACGTAGGTAGCTATGTTCAATGTTGGTAGCTATGTTTAATGTAGGTAACTATCTTCAATGTAGGTAGCTTTGTTCAACGTAGGTAGCTATGTTCAATGTTGGTAGCTATGTTTAATGTAGGTAACTATCTTCAATGTAGGTAGCTTTGTTCAACGTAGGTAGCTATGTTCAATGTTGGTAGCTATGTTTAATGTAGGTAACTATCTTCAATGTAGGTAGCTTTGTTCAACGTAGGTAGCTATGTTCAATGTTGGTAGCTATGTTTAATGGAGGTAACTATGTTCAATGTAGGTAGCTTTGTTCAACGTAAGTAGCTATGTTCAATGTTGGTAGCTATGTTTAATGTAGGTAACTATCTTCAATGTAGGTAGCTTTGTTCAACGTAGGTAGCTATGTTCAATGTTGGTAGCTATGTTTAATGTAGGTAACTATCTTCAATGTAGGTAGCTTTGTTCAACGTAGGTAGCTATGTTCAATGTTGGTAGCTATGTTTAATGTAGGTAACTATCTTCAATGTAGGTAGCTTTGTTCAACGTAGGTAGCTATGTTCAATGTTGGTAGCTATGTTTAAGGTAGGTAACTATCTTCAATGTAGGTAGCTTTGTTCAACGTAGCTAGCTATGTTCAATGTTGGTAGCTATGTTTAATGTAGGTAACTATCTTCAATGTAGGTAGCTTTGTTCAACGTAGGTAGCTATGTTCATTGTTGGTAGCTATGTTTAAGGTAGGTAAATATGTCTAATATCTTTGCTGCAGATTCTATATTATTTCGATGGAAAAAAAATTCCCCAATTTACGTCTGTTTTTACTTTTATTTTTTCATGACATGAATGCAAGCTGCGCCTTATCTGAGAAATGGATTAACTTACTGGATGATAGATTAATTCCAACTTTGTTCCGGAGGATGGTTCAAGCTAATATCAAATATAAAACTGAAAATGCAATTATATCCCTGCAAAATGTACTGTTAAAGTTAAAATAATCTAGTCAATAGTCCTCGCAGTTTTTTTTTATTGAACTATATTGTAAAAAATAGAATAAATAGAAAAATGTACATAGATATACCAATGTTCGTTCCTCAGTTTAAGCACGTATCTGTACACACACACACACACACACACACACAAGTAGCGATACAGCCTCATAACGCTTTCTGTAGAGTTTCTACAGCTTGGAGGCTATGCTCTAAGCAGTAGCAGGGTAAGGTGGACCTCTGAGTGGGAAGTTCGTCGATAAGGCCGCATTTCTTTCCATGCTCTGACGAAGTCAGGGTCTGGCCGAAAGTGATTTTCTTAATCTTTCATATTTGATCGTCGTTTTCTGCGTTAGAGAGGAAGCGCTAAGAATAGACGATGAAAGGTCGCATCCCCTCTCATCCATTGTCTAGCTTTCATATGTAACGCACCGTAACTACAGTCTCCTGCCCACAAAAGGGACCCATACAACTTTCGATGGTTTACCCCAGACCCTTCACATGCCCTGGTACAGTCCACTGACAGAACGTTGATCCCTGTATACCACAATGATCCAGTTCACTCTATCCCGTGCACACCTTTCATTCTATTGCATGTTCAGGCTCTGATCACTCAAAATATTTTTTGCTCAATGCTTTCATCACCTGAATTCACCTCAAGCATCTCACATCCAAACATTGCAAGCCAGTTCCTCATGCCCTTCTAACGCAGCATCTCTTCCTCACATTCACTCACAATGTTTTCTCATGACCTCACTGCTCCTACAGTTTCTATTCACATTACTCCTGCGCATCGCTGTTATCTTCTTGTATACCTTTCTTCTGGATAACTATACCGCACACACAAATCGTTATATCATCACATCTTTTTTCTTCTCACCACATGTCATGTCTGTCAACTATTCTGGCTCCTTTTCCTATTCACTCATACAACTTTGTCCCTCACTCCACCTCTGTCTCTTTCCACCTCTGTCTCCCATTTCACTTCTATATCATATCACTCTGTCTCTCATTCCACCTCTGTCTCTCACTCCGTCTTCTTTTCATATCACATCTGACTCTCATTACATTTTTGTCTCTCTCATTACTTTTCGTTCCTTCATAGATTCAGTCTAACAATCGTATCTTCCCTTCTCTCAAATATGATGTTACACATAATAACTTTCAAGCTCTGTATCCTTCTTATGAAGGCAGAGGTGTAGACTGTTTGCTTTAGTGATGCTGTCCTTCTCTGCTAACAGTCATGTCCAACCACAGCAGCAGCATCAGGTTGATTCTCTTGCAATATTACGAACTTAAATCTGCAGAGAAAACATGTAATACGTATACAGGGCGACACTAACGTCCTACTCGAAATTTTAGTTCTCTGCGTGAATTCCACACTGCTGATGTATCTACTGAACTTTTTCTTTTCTGCCAAAAGATGTTTCTAAGTACATTCATTTCGGTCTGAATCATCATTACTATCATCGTAATCATCATCATCATCATCACCATCATTATCATCACCATCATCATCATCATCATCACCATCATCATCACCATCATCATCATCATCATCATCATCACCATCATCATCACCATCATCATCATCATCATCATCATCATCATCATCATCATCATCATCACCATCATCATCATCATCATCATCATCATCATCATCACCATCATCATCATCATCATCATCATCATCATCATCATCATCATCACCATCATCATCATCATCATCATCATCATCATCATCATCATCATTGTCATACAAAATCATTCATAATACCCTCATGCACTATCTTCAAATCTTGTCTACTTATTTCTTCCTTTCTTACTCATACTTTTCATACTTGGATTGTTCACTATTGTGCCATTTACCTTTGATTACTTCATTAACGACTGTACGAGTGATGATCGCCGTCTTTCCACCTGTACCTCAGACTTTGTGGTGATCAGCTGCCTCCATTCAGTGTCGTCCTACGCCGGCCTCTGCCACGCCATCATAAATATTTCACGAGAGTTCCTGCGCCCCCCCCCCCTCCCCCTCCCCCTTGACCTGAAGTGCTCAACCCACTTTCAGAGCTTTATTGATGTTCTGTTCTAGTTCTTTCCTTCCTCCTGGTTTTCCAGGCATTATCCTCATTACTTGATTCCTCGTTTATATATCTGGACATGATTCCTCTCTGTAGGAGGAGGAGAGGAGCTGTCGTGCAGACCTGTGTCCCGGGACGTGAACGTCCCTGGAGAAACTTGACACCGATTCACGAGGCGTCGTCTGGCTGGGTCCTTCACAGCTGCGGCTCTTGACTCCATCTAAAGTTGACACGCAGTTGAGTTGACTCTGCGCCGTATACCCGCGCCGGGGATCAAACCTAATCATTGGCTGTTGAAGATTTAAAGTATGTTCAGCCTTTCAACCTCAACTGGCTCATCCAATGTGATTACACAAATTTAAAACAGAAATCTAGACTGGTAAATATATATATATATATATATATATATATATATATATATATATATATATATATATATATATATATATATATATATATATATATATATATATATATATATATATATATATATATATATATATATATATATATATATATATACACGAAAAGTTCCCAAGTGCACTTTCGTGTAATAATCACATCATCAGGGGAGACACAAGAGAGAAATATAACAGTCAGTTGATATACATCGAAGAGACGAAGGTAGGACGCCATTTGGTAAACATGTACTTCATAAACTTATCATTTTACAAATTCTATCAACAATAAAGTTATCTAATTTGTATAGACCATCACTAATATTAAGGTTATAATTCTTTGTGTATTTAATAATAGAATTATAACCTTAATATTAGTGATAGTGTATACAAATTAGATAACTTTATTGTTGATAAAATTTGCAAAATGATAAGTTTATGAAGGCTCGTTGTATGCTTTGGACAATCACATATTTACCAAATGGCGTCCTAGCTTCGTCTCTTCGATGTATATCAACTGAGAGTTATATTTCTCTCTTGTGTCTCCCCTGATGATGTGATTATTACACGAAAGTGCACTTGGGGACTTTTCGTGTTTCATTTTCCCCGTGGAATCATAGGAATACCTTGATCACACGCAAAATTGTGATCCTTTCCAATATGTATATATATATATATATATATATATATATATATATATATATATATATATATATATATATATATATATATATATATATATACGTGAGCCTGATGGGAAAAGACCGGTGTAGACCCCGTTGCTCACCAACGTGAGACGAAGGGTATTCGAGTACATAGTGTTCGTATAGTCATTCGTATAGTTCGTATAGTCATAGGTACTGTTGCAGAAGTCTTGTAGAAGGTAGAGAGGTAGGGGCTGGTGAAACACTCTTCCTACTATCATAACTCTTTCTTACCCTTTCATTACATACTCGATCAAACAGCCTCACAACACATATTGTCCTCAAACATTTTAATTCCAACACTATTTTCCCTCGCATAGCCCTTGCCTCGCATCAATACAATAGCGTTGGGACTCCTATGCCTTGAAACAAGCTAATTTTGTCCGCCTAGATAACGCTTTCTCTTTGCACAAATTCTCCAACGCCAGAACCTTTGCCCCCTCACCCAACTATGATTCACTTCCGCTTCCATTGTTCCATTCGATGCCAAGTTCACTCTCAGATATATGAAACACTTCACTTTCTCCAATTTTTCTCCATTCAAACTTTCATCCCAACTAACTTGTCCCTAAACCCTGCTGACCCTGATAACCTTGCTTTTCTTGACAATCATTCACATCTTCCTCCCCTCACGTACTCTTCCAAACTTTCACCAACTTCTGCAGTTTCTCACTCGAATCAGCCACAGAGCTGCATCAGAAGCAAAGAACAACTAACTCACTTCCCAAGCCTTCTCATTCCCCTACTAACTGCATACTTGCCCCTCTCTCCAATATGCTCGCATTTACCGCCCTCACCACCCGATCATTAAACAACCATGGTGACATTACACACCCCTGCCTCGGACCGACCTTCACTTGGAGCCATCCACTCTCCTCTCTTCCTACTGGTACACATGCCATACAACCTTAACAAAGACTAGCTAACTAACATTATCATGCACAAATCGTTCTTGCTGAAGCTTTACCATTAGCCTTGACGGGCCCGGTCGGTGAATGAATAATTCTGTAAATGTTGCATTTTGTAAAAGCAACAAGTGTTTACAGTAAGAGGAGAATGAAGCACCGGTGATTAATCTAGCAGGCAGGAGCTTTACAGAAATTAATTTACCTTGATGGATCACATTGTCGGCCCTGGATACTTCCTGCAATGTTTAAACCATGTAAACATGGAGGAGAAAGGAAATTTTGTGGTCAAACCTATTCAAAGGTGTTGTCTGCTTAGCAGAGGCTGTAGCAAGCTACTCCAGGCGGTAGAAGGAGAATCATGAATGATCTCGATAATCATCGTCATCATCATACAAGACTTTCATTTAAGAGATCAGAGTTTGATTCTTCTTTACTCTAGTAACCATTCACTTGTTTTCTTATAGTCTAAAGTAATAATTCAAATTCTAGACAAGTGTGATGAATCCTGTTGCTGGATGTCAATCTGTGCAGGAGTTGCTCTGTTCTTGTCAACTCTGTCTCATTTAGAGGTTTTAGAGCATCCTTTGTGACGTCACCTCTTCATGGCCACTAGAAGCAGGTTTTATTACTCGTCAACATGACGGTATGACGGTAGGATTATGATCTGACCTTTGACCTGACCCTCAAGGGTCAAGTAATAGGTAATACTACATTATCTAAAGGTCTTACTCTCGTGTGCAAGGGTCGTACCTTCGTATTCAAGAATCGTACTGAAAGATTGAGCACAATTCACAAAGTAACACTGGATGAGAGTTTGTTCCACACACTGCTGCGTCATGAGCTATTTGTACAAGCTGGTGCAACACAAATGATATCGTTCTCCCAAACCGACGTAGAAATACTTCTCAGTCAGTTGCTTCCTGATGTTCTGTCCTTGACTACGTTTAGTAAAACGATAGATAACCCTATGTGATTCACCCAGAACTTATATGTAATATATTTGCTATTGCGTCTTTACTCTTGTATCCAGGAAAACTTTATATATCACATAAACTGATTCTTACTGCTTCCATATCTTCACTGACCTACATCTTCACGACAACCTCATCTTCACTAAAATTACTTCCTCGCGACATCCTCATCTTCACGACTCTATCATCTTCACTCCACTCTCATACTTACTACTACCTCATCTAGATCTCCTCTTTTTCCTTTCTCACAGTCAAGCTGCATGATCGTTCTTCTGTTTATCTTTAATTCTTTTCCTTCTCCTGTGTCTCATAACACTACAGCAGAATGCCCTCCAACTCTCTCTCTCTCTCTCTCTCTCTCTCTCTCTCTCTCTCTCTCTCTCTCTCTCTCTCTCTCTCTCTCTCTCTCTCTCTCTCTCTCCAGGGAAGATATTTATATATCAATCGCCTATGTAACTTGAGATAAGACTGCAGACGTGAAAATAAAAGGGCGCTGTGATTTGCTAGAATGAAGTCTAATCTTAAGAAAGCAAATGCAGTAGTTACGTTGGTATAAAACATCAAAACTTTACAGAATGAATTAATCGGTGCTTATGAAAGCCTACGAAAATAGCAGAAAAAAGTGTTGTGATTAAAAATTGAAAACGTTGTGAAGGAGCTGATGTGAACATGAGAGACATGTTAGTATATTGGAACACCATTGGTACGAACGCCACAGCTGATGATGGACTGGGAAAGCGTCAGCAAACCAGATACGATGGTGCAACAACTTAACTCACATCTCCTGTTACATAGAGAATACGTGGTCCAAGAATGTACGGTATCTCAGATCTGACAGGCGTGACACAGATCACTGTTGGTTTTCCTCTCTGGGATGCCAGTAAAAGTCACAGAAAAACAAATAGATATTTCATCAAGTAAAGCAGATAATGATGGAGATTATGACCTAAAAAAGCTAACAAAATATGTTTAATGTAAATGAGGAATACATGAGAAACAAGAAATGCAATAACTGACAAAATGCTATAAGTGAGGATAATGGAAATGAAAGAAAACCAAAGGACAAATGGAATAGGCTAAGAGAAGAAACTTAATTAACTTATAAGGAGGAAAGAGAGAAAACTAATCTACAGTAAAAGAGACATGCGTAAACCCCCTCACTGTGTACAGATAAACATCCATTTTTATGCATCAAATTGTTCTGTTACGGAAGTTACCAAGCAGACGTACGAAGGGAAGATAAGTGTGAGTCATTTATCTGATTGCTGGGGGACACTTTGACACATGAATGACAATGGGACTATAGATGTAGATTTACAACCCTGGGAATCGTAGAGTTAGATGAGGACTCTTCATCGAAGATGTTTAGTAGTCATATACAGACATCAAATAATCAAGTCAGAAAACCCGAACTGACCATAGAAGGTACAACAACATAGTAGGTAGAATGGTCGCTGAAACGAAGTCGAGAGAATATGAAAAAGATGAGGGTAGAGGATGGAGAGGAAAGGAAAATAAAAATAGTCAGAATTGGATCCAGAGAGAATATAGCAACAAGAGAAAGGGAATGCTGAGAAATACACAGAGTAAACCAACTGAAAGAATGGATCAAGATCCACATGGGAGCAGCGATAGAGCCATGAATTCAAACCATTTTTAGCAGAATGGTTGATGGAAACGGCAAGGAAGCTAACAAAACTGAAATGTGAAACTATACAAACAAGAAAATAAAATCAATGAAGAACAAACAAACACAGTCATAGAAAGACAAAGAAAGATGAAATCTAAACGTCAACATCATGAATGAATGTGCACAGCTTCATAACATACTAATACTCACTCGTCTTTAAGAGTAAACAAATTGGAAATAATAATATTACATAATAATCCAACAGAAACTTGCCTACACGAAAAGATTAAGAATGAAGCAAATATCAAATGCTATGAGACCTTCGGGACAGACAGGGGATGATTAGACAAGCTGGTGGAGTGTTACATGTAAACAGTAAGTTATTATGAAATGAAGTAATGTAAGAAACCATAGAAAATGTGAAATATTAGAAATAAACATACCAGCTCTGAAGAAATAGTGACATGCAGACCTCATAAAATAAATGAAAGAGTTTAATAAGATATTAACAAAAATCAAGAACTTATTGTTAGGCTCAACAATCTTTAATGTGCTGAATGGAAAAGAAGAGGAAGACATTATACAGTGTATCAGTAGATGAAAGTGAACAATTACAAGTATAAATGAAACTTTCAAGATAATCCAAGTAATCCACAAAACAAAACGAAAAAATAACGCAGTTGATTTCCTGATCTTTCAAAAAACGTTATGACACTCATCACAGACATTCAAGGTACCAGAGCAAACGTCTAACATCACAACGTCATAGAAGTGACTACAAACTACAGAGAACAAACAGATGACAAAGAAAACGTTGTGGGAAAGAATCAAGAAAACTGTCTGAAGTGATTTATATGTTGACAGATTAGACGGAGTG
This sequence comes from Panulirus ornatus, assembly GCF_036320965.1. Classification (NCBI taxonomy): domain Eukaryota; kingdom Metazoa; phylum Arthropoda; class Malacostraca; order Decapoda; family Palinuridae; genus Panulirus; species Panulirus ornatus. Next base: position 514,347 of record NC_092280.1, on the reverse strand, counting down.
AGGGTCAGGATTAGGTAACAAAGTGTAATGTGATATCATCATCAGCAGCAATAACACAGCAAGTAATACAACACTCTTCTGCAAGAGAAAAAATGACTGAAGGATTAAAGAATCTCACTAAAGATAGAAAAAAAAGAATTTCAATAGAAAGCGAAAGACACAGAGGGATAGCAGGAAAACGAAAGAAGGTATGGAATAACTAGAGATGAAGTAAACATACATGAATGCTGTCACGTAAATTATGGAATCCCACAGCACAGAAGAACGATTGAACGAGGAAAACATCATGAAACATGCAACAGAATCCAAAGGTTCTATCTCGTGCATGAATAAGGTAAAGAAGAAGAAAGAAAGCACAAATCATGAAAAATCTTTCCAGTATGGTGAACATGACGTCACTGATGATGTAAAAGTCGTCAGCATGTTGAACATGACGTCACAGATGATGGATAATGTTATCAGTATGGTGAACATGACGTCACAGATGGTGAAATAACAGAAAGAACTTAAGTAAAGCTGCGTCCCAACCTAAAGAGGACGTAGTCCCGGGAACTGATGGAATAACCAACTATCTTCTTTAAAAAGACAAATATTCCAATTACAAAACCTTTAATGGTGCTATTGACGCATAGTACTGGTCACTCCATAACAGTAAATAACATAAGTTGTCATATACAACACAAATACACTGAAAAAGATCTAAGCGGTATCAAGACTTAACACAGCAGTTGGCCTTATTCACATACATGTAAATACTACAAGGAAAAGTTGATAACATATTTTGTAGGATAATTACACTAACAAATGTCACCTGGATTTGTAAACTAACTCAAGTTTTACTTTGCTTTAGTGACGGTTAGTAAGCTGACATGATATGCAAGGAGAGAGAATAGACATTGCTGTCCTAGACTCTAGCAAATATCTAAGAAAGAAGGTGTCGAAAAGAATATAGGAGGTAGAGAAAGAAAACTGAAAGCGATGGAAAATGGAACCACGTCTGAAAAAGGAGAGGGTATGTCGGGAGTAGGACAAGACAGAGTCGTGGGGTCAAATATATGAACACTCGTGAGAGGCTGGGAAAATGACATAAACCGCCTCGGAAGAAGGAAAACATACATTATGATATATGCAAACCGACGAGAATTAGGTACTAAACCCAATCATCATCTCAGTAATGAAGACACATAATCATTAAGTCTACAATAATGTCTTGGAATAGATTGAAATAAATATTAGATATGCGAGAATCCAGAGAGAGAAAAAATGGAAAGATTTTTCAATGGAGCGCCAGGGGAAACAAAACACATACACGGAACAACTAAAGAAACATTTTCAAGAAGACTTGGCATACGGTTGAGGTCAGTCTCATGAACTACTATGGAAATTCGTGACTGCAGAGAGAAATAGCGTTGTTCATCAAGCAAGACGTGCGGTGAGCAATACGAGCGAGTCCTGCTTTTTTAAGGAAAATGTAAGTAAAAGCTCTCGTAGGCAAGTAGGTACTATTCTCTCTCTCTCTCTCTCTCTCTCTCTCTCTCTCTCTCTCTCTCTCTCTCTCTCTCTCTCTCTCCCCCCTTGGCCTAGGTTGCCGTCTATTGTTTCTGCCTGGCCAGCAAGAGGGTTGCCGGCTTCCAGTCTAAAAACTGTTTTTCCGTCCTGTCTGCTTATGTTCTTCTTCACCACCGCAGAAGTTTCCTTTGTCAACAGTGTACCATATTGTATTTTTTTTCTTTCATTTCCATATTAGTTGTCGATCTTGATATTGTTTCCATCAGACTCATGATCATCCTAAACCATCAGTGATTATCATCATGACTCATCGTCGGTACATCCCATCAGCCACGAGTCCATCAGACTCATGCCTCACAGTGACCTATCAGTAATGCTATGAATCAGTGGATCTCTGGAGGTGTGGCTGGTGGCCGAGACGTCAGCTTTAGGTTTCCTTCCTTGTGGCCCCGGGTGGCCAGAGGGACAGACGGGTGGCCCCTGGCCAGGCTGATGGCTTATCCCGGGTCAAGTAGTTACCAAGAAGTCCACATTACGCCCCTCGCTGTGGCCAGGACACCTTCATGTTGGCAACGAAAAACGCTGCCAGTATCAGCAACCGCTGGTCTGTATCACTGGACGTCACTGTCATGGGTCAGTATCACTGGACGTCACAGTCATGGGTCAGTATCACTGGACGTCACTGTCATGGATCAGTATCACTGGACGTCACTGTCATGGGTCAGCATCACTGGACGTCACTGTCATGGGTCAGTATCACTGGACGTCACTGTCATGGGTCATCGCTTTGCGTCAAGACTTGTGACACGTTGATGTTATTTAATCATTTGGCAACACGAGTGATTTTTGTCGTGTGACTGTGTCGCTTGTCGTGCTGCTGAGGGTGGCGACACAGAGACCTTGGCAGGTGAAACCTGAAGTTTTGATATTTAGTGTCACGGGACGCACATGATTGCACGTCACATAGCCACAAGGGTTTGCTGTCAGTATGTCAACACCAAATATTTGATATTCCAGGAGACATGACAGCAGTAAAGCTAGAGTGTTTAATCATATTCCTGACTACACTTTCAGGAAAATATAACATTTCTGTTACAACCAGTTAGAGATTGTGGAATTGACTCTGCCCTCTAGATGTTTAGATTATCTAATCAACAACAGAACGGATGTTTATCCTGTTTTACACGTACGCATTATTCAAGGCTGCGCTACTGACAGTAGCAGGGAAATGATGGATATTTAAGAATGAGAAGTTCCTTGACGAGACTGGACCCTCAGTGATGCAGCCTCACCAAAGGTGACTTTCCACTTGCGGTGTAACCTGGTGCAGGTGCAGTCCGGTAACACTGGAATCAAGATCAGTATCTAAATAAAAGGCCAGGAAAATTTGGTGTAACGTCTGACGATAAATGAAATACGATCCTCAAAGACCACACTTCTTCTGGTGTGATGTGCAGCAGAATAACACACACACACACACACACACACACACACACACACACACACAAACACACACTGTGAATTTTAAAGAATATATTGAGACCAGATAACACCTGCTGGGAGAGCTCTTTAACAAGGGCCTACCGAGCTAAGTAACATCTGAATATCAGACTGAGTTTCATCTCGACACCAAAGTCAGTAACACCTACGCTTAATTCTGTGCCTAGTGCCATCTGGACGCCGAATTCAGTAACACCTACACGGTATGCTTACTGAGACCTGCATGGCGAGTTGAATAACACCTGCACGCTGAGCTCAGTAAGATCTGAACGCTGAGCTTGGTAACACTTGGACACCAGAATCGGTAACATGTGGATACCGAACAATGTACTCAAGAGACTAGCGGGCAGCTGGGTTCCACATTGCCATCGCCCTGTGTGCTGCTGGCTGAGTGAGAGTCAGGGTGTCATGGCTCAATAAACGAACACCAAAAACACTCGGGCAGTGAACTGACGTGGCTGACGGAAGTGAATATGAAATGGTGCTCTGTTCACAGACGAAAAGTGCGAACTCGAGAAGAAGAAAATGTTGTGTAGAGTTAACGTTTGGCAGATGTGCAGGTATTTTGGCTGATCCCTAACTCTCTTCTTGATTGAAAATACACGAGACAAAATCTTCCAAAAAATAGAAAATATTCGGCTCTCGTGTTTGTTGCGAGGCTTCTCATGTTAGGACAGATCCTGCAGTGTTTACCAGCGTTCAACAGTCTTCCACTTCCTTACATATTTGCCTCACACTCCAACGTTTCTGGCATATACCCTCCTTCTGGTCAGAGTGGAAAAGTGAGAAGAGTAAAAGGAATTTAGTCCAAAATATGATCACTTGGAAAACATCTTATATTGAGATGCAGGCATTTCATTGGGTTACAAGTCCATCAAGCAGTGGTTGTGGTCCTTTAATTCTCAAATGAACTATGTTGAATATTTGCTATAATAAGAATGAAGAACAACTTGTGAATGCAAAGGTCATACTCAAGCATATATTATGCAACCTGAACTAATGAAGTGATTGAAGAGACCTGTTGACTTGGAAACAAATGTACATAGAGGAGGAAGTGGGGCTGCGTAGGGAACAGTATGCATTGTTATGGTTACAATAGCGAGGGAAATTTGTGGTCCGGTAATTGAAAGGTTAAGAAGGTTGCAGACCACGCAGGATCATTTCTTGTTAAAAAAGGAACACTTAGAGAAAGCCAGGCACATGGCAATTGACGCACCCAATGTAGCAGAAAAGTGGATGACATCAAAATTTAGAAGAATGATAGAGCTGGGGATTGAGACACGTAAGTCACGTTAATCATCTGTGGACTGAAAGATAATATTCTAGATTGAAAGGAATGGATAGGGAAAGATAAATTTCTAACGAAGAGATTACTTAAGGACAGTAGAAATGCCAACAGGAGGAAGACCAGTTATGGTCAATTTAGGGTCATCTAGCCAAAGGTACGTAGGCTAAGAAACTTGAAAATAGGTTGGAATTCGGCAGGGTATTCTTCTTCAGAGGTAATATTCCGAAGGAGGAGAGAAAGAAGAGCAAAAGCTGCAGTCAGATGACAAGAAATAGAACACACCAAACGTTACAAGAGGACGGAGCAACTCTCTCTCTCTCTCTCTCTCTCTCTCTCTCTCTCTCTCTCTCTCTCTCTCTCTCTCTCTCTCTCTCTCTCTCTCTCTCTCTCTCTCTCTCTCTCTCTCTCTCTCTCTCCCCTCGCCCCTTACTACAGAGGAAAGGTCAACAATGTTGAGTGACGGAAGCTTTCATTCCTCGTATCTGAAGCTGTCATGCAGGCGTTGTAGCTGCTGCTCTGCGGCGGTTGTTGCAGAACAGCCTTCATCCAGACACTGTAGCCCCCGTCATCCAGACACTGTAGCCCCCGTCATCCAGACACTGTAGCCCCCGTCATCCAGACACTGTAGCCCCCGTCATCCAGACACTGTAGCCCCCGTCATCCAGACACTGTAGCCCCCCTCATCCAGACACTGTAGCCCCCGTCATCCAGACACTGTAGCCCCCGTCATCCAGAGACTAGTCCCCGTTATCCAGACACTGTAGCCCCCGTCATCCAGAGACTAGTCCCCGTCATCCAGACACTGTAGCCCCCGTCATCCAGAGACTAGTCCCCGTCATCCAGACACTGTAGCCCCCGTCATCCAGAGACTAGTCCCCGTCATCCAGACACTGTAGCCCCTGTCAAACAGACACTGTAGTCCTCATCATCCAGACACTGTAGTTTTCTCTCATCAAAATTACCACTTCTAAACAAACACCAGCACTCCTGCTTCTTTGGTGCCTACTACTGGGATCCCTCTCTAATCCTTGTTTGTTCCTTGCTTTCAATTTTCAGTGTCGAGTTTCATCACGTTTTTCAAAGGCCCAATCCTCTTAAAGGAGCAGCGCTATAGAACATACCAGATCTAAATCAATCACAGGTATTTCTCCTTCCTCACATGTCCTGTGAGGATACCCACAGCAGTTTATCATTCTATATTTACCAGATGTGTCTGGTATACCAGTGATTGTGACTATATATCTACCACGATCAGTTGTAGATATGGGAATGAAAACTCCAGTCTATTCAGTGGAGAATTTCCTATACGTTGGTATCGGTGCTACAGACACAGACTATAGAGGCTGAGCGACTGATAGTGGTCAACAACATGAATCATAACATATATTTCATAGACAGAACAAGAGAAAGATCAACCGAGGTAGAAATGACGAACCTTTAGTCAATACGACGTCATTCAGTAGAAGTGACTGCCTGAGTCACTCCTGTGATGCTCACCTGAGCCACTGGGTTGCTGCAGATCTTCAGTGTTGCAATCTTTCGCCTCAAACCTTGGCTAAAATTCTTTAAATCGGCAGCGCTCTGTATACGTTTGTGCGTATGCGCTTACGTGTATTGTATTGTTTACCCATGTATACCACTGAGGAATCTGATAATGATGTGTCTGTTTATGTTTACATCCATGTATATATGTATGTATCTCCTTATTCATCTGTATCTAACGATGCTTTAACACCTCAACCACCTAAGCGTTATCTCTGTAAACATAAACACATTTCCTCTACATCCCTCATAAACATTTGCTCACTTTCCAGGAGGGGAAGATTACGCCACACCCCAGCCCTGCTCTCATGCATTATGGTTTCGTATTTGATATCATCAAAGAAATGTTCCACTGCTCACTCGAAAGGACGTCATATGGTAAACATGCGATTGTCCCAAGACAATCGCATGTTTACTATATATATATATATATTTAACACAAGCAGCTGTAGCAGCTGTTGGGTTGCTCAAGTGTACGACATAAAAATCGTATGAGTAATCAACTTTATTGATTAACATCTGGCAGGTCAAAGGTCTTTCATTTCTATCTTAATTAGTTTTTGACTTTTTCTTCTTGTAAAAGTTCTAATACGATATAAATGATCGGTCATTTCTGGAGAGGATATTCATCAGTGGTTGAAGTCTGTCTGCGCGACTGATGGCCTCATATAGGAAATGAAAATGAAGGATAGTTTGGCCTTTAGTGGACGGAAGTGTGAGTATGGAACGCTTACAATAAACTTTTTTTTGATCTTAATGATGATCAGTACAGCAGACAGTCTCTATATGAGGTGACAACCCGTAGATGAGGCTCGTATCCACCAACGTTTGACGTGGGTTTCTTTGTGAGTGGTACACATCTTCCGTCTCTCCGTCTACGAGTTTTGGTCCTTGAAAGAAATTATAAAATCCGACACAGTAGATTGAAAATGGATAGAGGTTAGAGATTAAGGAGGGATAGTACGGTTAGGCCTCTAACTGTGTGTGTGTGTGTGTATGTGTGTGTGTGTGTGTATGTGTGTGTGTGTGTGTGTGTGTGTGTGTGTGTGTGTTTGTGTGTGTGTATGTGTGTGTGTGTATGTGTGTGAAAGAGACAAGATCACCTTACCTTCAGTAGCATTCACTTGGGAATATCGAATATCATGTTGTGCTATTTCTCCCTGTCTCATACAGTCTCTAAGATACATACAACAAAATCTAGGGACACAACTTTCCGCTCACATGTAGGAGGTAGAAATAAGAACAAGTACTCAGCGAAATTCTCTGTTGTAAGCAGCTGTCAATATCGGGTGGGCCAGTCAGTGTTGGTGAGGTCTGGTGGGGAATGCTTATGACAGCCTCGCCTGCAGCAGAAGCTGGCACTCTGACAGCAAGATAAATGACCAAGAGACCCACTCATGACCAGTGAAATATTGCAGAAGAAAAGACCTGTCGATGAAGGTAAACGCATTATAAAATTTAAAGGAGAAAATGAAAATTCGAAAAGATCTGTGTGTGTGTGTGTGTGTGGAGAGAGAGAGAGAGAGAGAGAGAGAGAGAGAGAGAGAGAGAGAGAGAGAGAGAGAGAGAGAGAGAGAGAGAGAGAATATGGTCGAGGGTGTTGAAGAATTCCAATTTTGGATTAACATGAATGATGATCCTGTAAGGGATATTAAGATAATATGTTGTATGGTGATATAAATGTTGGAGTCATTAGAATACGTGAGTGTTTGTGCATAAAGCAAGTGTTGGTGTATATACCGCAATGTTTGTGCTTCATACTTTAAGGGAAAAAGTTGCCTATATGTACAATGGACGTAAGACGCTAAGACAGCTGATAAAATGAGTGAATATTGTAGCTGTGGGCAGCAAGCTAGGGTTACTAGGTAGGAAACAAAAAGAGAGCAAGTTTTTACTCGCACTGGAATATTATGCCTCACTAGGGAGCAGCTGGTGGGCGTCAGACGGCTGCATGGAGTTAGGGAGTAATTAAGACGGAAGGTGGAACCAGGAGTGAGAGGGTGAAGTGCCAGGAGATAAACAGTCGTTTGAATGGAACATAAAAGAGAGCGAATGAGATGTTGAAAGAATGCATGAACACTATTATTGATAAAAGAAGAAAGACGAGGGGGTTAAGAAGGAAGGATAAAAGAGAAGACTCATTTTTCATGAGAAGAAGATGAAGTATGAATGAAACCTAGACAAACAGATCATCATAGTGATACTAAAGGAAGATACAAGTACATAAAGTGGATGAAAGTGAAGATATGTTTGAGAAAGCAAGAAAGACAAACTTTATGAAAATCAGGTGGAAGAGATGGATGATGACTTGAGAACAAGGTTAATTCACCACTGTAACTCAACGGATTCAGTGAAGACTTTTCAAAGGGCCGAAATGAGACTGTGGAGTATGAGGGAAGACTGTTCATTTACAGTGTCCATTTACAGTGTAGTTGTGGATCCAGGTGACGTATGCACCAGGTGGTAGGAATATTGTGAAGAGCTGGTAGGTGTTGGAGGTGCTGGGTAAGTTTGTATAACCACATTATGATGTGGGGCAGAGGAAGGATATTGTAGTATCAGAGAAGAGTGTACCAGCCTCATTGAGTATGACGAAGCAGTGAGGGCGATAAAGAAGGTAAATTATGGTTGAAACGCCAGGAATTAGTTAAAGTGGCCGGAGATATAGCGAGGGAAAGCGGCAAGGTGAAGCCTGGTGCTTCAGGCAATATACCTGAGAGCATAGAATAAGGCGCCGTGCCGAAGGACTGGATGGAGGCAATACGTCCGCTTGTGTTCAAGGGAAAATAGTTATATTGAAAGTGAGTTTAGAAATGAAAGTCAGATTAGTTCACCAAAGTTGGAAGTAAGGCGATAGTAAAGGAGGGGATAGTAGAGGATGGGATAGTAGAGGAGGGGATAGTAGAGGAGGGGATATTTGAGGAGGGGATAGTAGAGGATGGGATAGTAGAGGAGGGGATAGTAGAGGAGGGGATAGTTGAGGAGGGGATAGTAGAGGATGGGATAGTAGAGGAGGGGATAGTAGAGGAGGGGATAGTTGAGGAGGGGATAGTTGAGGAGGGGATAGTAGAGGATGGGATAGTAGAGGAGGGGATAGTAGAGGAGGGGATAGTTGAGGAGGGGATAGTAGAGGATGGGATAGTAGAGGAGGGGATAGTAGAGGAGGGGATATTTGAGGATGGGATAGTAGAGGATGGGATAGTAGAGGAGGGGATAGTAGAGGAGGGGATAGTTGAGGAGGAGATAGTAGAGGATGGGATAGTAGAGGAGGGGATAGTAGAGGAGGGGATAGTTGAGGAGGGGATAGTTGAGGAGGGGATAGTAGAGGAGGGGATATTTGAGGAGGGGATAGTAGAGGAGGGGATATTTGAGGAGGGGATAGTAGAGGAGGGGATATTTGAGGAGGGGATAGTTGAGGGGGGGATAGCTGAGGTGGCGATAAAGGAAAATTTTCAAGGTAAACCAAGACACAGACAACATGTTTGGTCTCCTGCTCGTAAACAACCTGGACAAACATCGGTGTGAACTTTTGTAGTGACACCCGGCGTGGCCTAGACTGTACAGCAACTCCTGATGAGGCTTCGTATAAACATTGGCTCCTGATATGGCTTAGCCTGTACACACCATGATCATTAGTGCAGCTTTGACTCTGCACACAAAAGAACAAGATGGATCCAACAATATTGCACAGAGTCTAACCTTCACACCAAGGTTGTAGAATCAGGTCGTGTTACCGCTGAGGCTGGAGACCACCTGACTACACAGTGTACCCACAAGCACAGGTAACGCCCCAACATACCCAAGTTAGTAAATGAAATAAACACAACAGTAGATCAGATGGTTACCAAGAAAGCCGCTGAATGTAGAAACACAGTTTTGTTTCCTTCATGCTAATTACTGGCAACTCCTCTCATAATATGACAACAAGATCTGATCAACACATAGCCAGTCGTACTTCATGTCTACAAAGATAGCGAGAAGAACAGCAAAGAACGGTAATGACACTACCTCATCATGTGGGCAATTAAGAGTAAAGCTAATCAGAGTCTTACGTCAGTTTAGATCACGTCACTGAAACCCATTAAGCTAAAAACACTCTCTCAAAGAGTTCCTCATCCGCCTGGCCTGCAGGGTGTAAGGCTGGTCGGGGCTGGCATATGATAAGCTTCACTGCTCACATCAATAATCAAGATCAAAGGTCAGAAACTACTGCATCAGGCCTATGGAGCATACCCCTTTGATGTTTCCTCCACTCAGTAGAGTAGATGATCATGTTATAATATTACAGGTTGGTGCGCACACACGTGCACACATGTACACACGCACTCACATGGCACAAATGGAAATACAAAGACATGCAAACAAATAGTAATGTAGGCAAAAACACAAATATATATTTATGTATATATATATATATATATATATACATATATATATATATATATATATATATATATATATATATATATATATATATATATATATATATATATATATATATATATATTTTTTTTCTTTTTTTTTTTGCTTTGTCGCTGTCTCCCGCGTTTGCGAGGTAGCGCAAGGAAACAGACGAAAGAAATGGCCCAACCCACCCCCATACACATGTATATACATACGTCCACACACGCAAATATACATACCTACACAGCTTTCCATGGTTTACCCCAGACGCTTCACATGCCCTGATTCAATCCACTGACAGCACGTCAACCCCGGTATACCACATCGATCCAATTCACTCTATTCCTTGCCCTCCTTTCACCCTCCTGCATGTTCAGGCCCCGATCACACAAAATCTTTTTCACCCCATCTTTCCACCTCCAATTTGGTCTCCCACTTCTCCTCGTTCCCTCCACCTCCGACACATATATCCTCTTGGTCAATCTTTCCTCACTCATTCTCTCCATGTGCCCAAACCATTTCAAAACACCCTCTTCTGCTCTCTCAACCACGCTCTTTTTATTTCCACACATCTCTCTTACCCTTACGTTACTTACTCGATCAAACCACCTCACACCACACATTGTCCTCAAACATCTCATTTCCAGCACATCCATCCTCCTGCGCACAACTCTATCCATAGCCCACGCCTCGCAACAATACAACATTGTTGGAACAACTATTCCTTCAAACATACCCATTTTTGCTTTCCGAGATAATGTTCTCGACTTCCACACATTCTTCAAGGCTCCCAGGATTTTCGCCCCCTCCCCCACCCTATGATCCACTTCCGCTTCCATGGTTCCATCCGCTGCCAGATCCACTCCCAGATATCTAAAACACTTTACTTCCTCCAGTTTTGCTCCATTCAAACTTACCTCCCAATTGACTTGACCCTCAACCCTACTGTACCTAATAACCTTGCTCTTATTCACATTTACTCTTAACTTTCTTCTTTCACACGCTTTACCAAACTCAGTCACCAGCTTCTGCAGTTTCTCACATGATTCAGCCACCAGCGCTGTATCATCAGCGAACAACAACTGACTCACTTCCCAAGCTCTCTCATCCCCAACAGACTTCATACTTGCCCCTCTTTCCAAAACTCTTGCATTCACCTGCCTAACAACCCCATCCATAAACAAATTAAACAACCATGGAGACATCACACACCCCTGCCGCAAACCTACATTCACTGAGAACCAATCACTTTCCTCTCTTCCTACACATACACATGCCTTACATCCTCGATAAAAACTTTTCACTGCTTCTAACAACTTGCCTCCCACACCATATATTCTTAATACCTTCCACAGAGCATCTCTATCAACTCTATCATAAGCCTTCTCCAGATCCATAAATGCTACATACAAATCCATTTGCTTTTCTAAGTATTTCTCACATACATTCTTCAAAGCAAACAAATGAGAGTTGGGGTGAGAGAGTATCATTAAATTTTAGGGAGAATAAAAAGATGTTCTGGAAGGAGGTAAATAAAGTGCGTAAGACAAGGGAGCAAATGGGAACTTCAGTGAAGGGCGCAAATGGGGAGGTGATAACAAGTAGCGGTGATGTGAGAAGAGAGATGGAGTGAGTATTTTGAAGGTTTGTTGAATGTGTTTGATGATAGAGTGGCAGATATAGGGTATTTTGGTCGAGGTGGTGTGCAAAGTGAGAGGGTTAGGGAAAATGATTTGGTAAACAGAGAAGAGGTAGTAAAAGCTTTGCGGAAGATGAAAGCCGGCAAGGCAGCAGGTTTGGATGGCATTGCAGTGGAATTTATTAAAAAAAGGGGGTGACTGTATTATTGACTGGTTGGTAAGGTTATCTAATGTATGTATGACTCATGGTGAGGTGCCTGAGGATTGGCGGAATGCGTGCATCGTGCCATTGTACAAAGGCAAAGGGGATAAGAGTGAGTGCTCAAATTACAGAGGTATAAGTTTGTTGAGTATTCCTGGTAAATTATATGGGAGGGTATTGATTGAGAGGGTGAAGGCATGTACAGAGCATCAGATTGGGGAAGAGCAGTGTGGTTTCAGAAGTGGTAGAGGATGTGTGGATCAGGTGTTTGCTTTGAAGAATATATATATATATATATATATATATATATATATATATATATATATATATATATATATATATATATATATATATATATATATATATATATATATATATATATATATATATATATATATATATATGTATGTGTGTGTGTGTGGGTGTGTGTGTGTGTGTGTGTGTGTGTGTGTGTGTGAGTGTGTAAATCGAAAACATTATCTCGAAAAGCAAAAATGCGTATGTTTGAAGGAATAGTGGTTCTAACAATGTTATATGGTTGCGAGGCGTGGGCTATAGATAGAGTAGTGCGGAGAAGGGTGGATGTGCTAGAAATGAGATGTTTGAGGACAATATGTGGTGTGAGGTGGTTTGATCGAGTAAGTAATAATAGGGTAAAAGAGATGTGTGGTAATAAAAGGAGTGTGGTTGAGAGAGCAGAAGAGGGTGTTTTGAAATGGTTTGGTCACATGGAGAGAATAAGTGAGGAAAGATTGACCAAGAGGATATACGTGTCAGAGGTGGAGGGAACGAGGAAAAGTGGGAGACCAAATTGGAGGTGGAAGGATGGAGTGAAAAAGATTTTGAGCGATCGGGGCCTGAACATGCAGGAGGGTGAAAGACGTGGAAGGAATAGAGTGAATTGAAACGATGTGGTATACTGGGGTCGACGTGCTGTGAATGGATTGAGCCAGGGCATGTGAAGCGTCTGGGGTAAACCATGGAAAGTTTTGTGGGGCCTGGATGTGGAAAGGGATCTGTGGTTTCGGTGCATTACACTTGACAGCTAGAGACTGAGTGTGAACGAATGTGGTCTTTGTTTTCTTTTCCTAGCACTACCTCGCGCGCGTGCGGGGGGAGGGGGTGTCATTTCATGTGTGGGGGGTTGCGACGGGAATGAATAAAGGCAGCAAGTATGAATTATGTACACCAATTATTCCCTCCACTGCCACATTACTCAGCTTTTCATTCAAATCACTCATCACTATAACCCGGTTTCGTGCATCAAAACTACTAACACACTTATTCATCTGCTCCCAGAATACTTGCCTCTCCATCCGCAATTTTGTAATACAGGAAAAGTCTACGGACATACATCATACATCACATTCCACCAACACTGCTTTTTTTTTTTTTTTTAAAAAAAGAACCTCTACGGTGTTACGTACCCACGTTGTATTACTGTAACAACGTTTCACTTGACATCTTGAGCTCACTTCACTAACTTAGTGAAAACACTTCATACACAACGAACAGGTCATGGTGCTCTTGTCCTAAACTTCACTTATATCTACCTACGTATACACTCATACACAGGCGATGATGCAATTAGAAGCCTAAGAACTTTTGATCCAAACACAGGCCGCATGCAAGAGACCCGATCCTCTCTGCAGGTACTGTTTGTGACAATTTCTACTCATATTAAAGTATCTTATATAATTACGTACAGTGAAAGTTTTCTGTTTTTCAGAGTCAAAGAGAATTGTATCCGAAAGTAGGGATGATGTAGGTGGCATCCGTGAGTCTTATTTAAACACAATAATTAGAAATTTTTTTTTCTGGATTGTTTACTTCCAGGGTATCATTAGTTTTCCTAGATTAAAACTTTATTCAAATGCGGACAAAATACTTTTTTCCTCAATAACATTTTTAGTAAATGAAATGATTTACGAAAACATAGTATCTCATAGCAACATAACTAATATATCAAAGGAGACTAAACGCATACTTCTCCTTCAGTCTGTGTTGACGTTCCTTCCGTCTCCCTTGTTAAAACGTTTACGATCAGTTATCTTTAGTTATCTGTTCCTTCTCTGCTATGTCTCTGTCTGTATAGTGAGAGTCTAGATATGTTATCCCAACTGCAGTCATAAGCAGCCTCGAGAGGATTCACTAGTGTGCTTCTTTATGCATTCCCATATATTCCAGCTTAACGTTACGGTCCCACAATCCGGTAACAAAAGCATTTTATTCTACGGATCAAGAAACCTACACATCACTAACAAACGAGTCTGCGGTTTACACAATCCATAATCATACTAGCAAGTATCACAACTACATTATAAGCAACAGTGATCATAAAGCAGAAAATGCTAAAACACTTTTCGGTAAATGATTGGTTTCTTCAGCGTCGGAATAGCGGCCTGTGTGGCAGACATTTCACAATAATGTTTTCCCCATTCAAACCCTAAATGTATGTGTAGTAAAGCTTTTCAGAGAAATTGATTGCATACATTGTTCCACTTTAAAACTATGCTATACATTATCCTACAATAGAACCAATGCTATGTATTGTCCTACTATAAAACTATTGCTATACATTGTCCTACTGTAAAACTATTATTCTACATTATGCTAATGTAGAGCTATTACTATACATTATACTAATGTAGAACTAAATTTAGCCATAAACATGATCTACAAGGTTGGATTTTTCATCAATTTTTTTTCCATGAAACTCGCAAATTCATACATTATAATCATACATTATAATCCATCATTTGCTCATCATTTAAAAGTGTGTTAAAGGATGTTATGATTCCCACAGGCAGCGGCTGCCGATGCGGGTTTGGTAAATATGCTCTTGTATTTTTTCTGTTTGTCTGTCTCTGTCTGTCTGCCTTCTGTCTCCCTAATTTTCTGGTATTTTCTCTCTCTCTCTCTCTCTCTCTCTCTCTCTCTCTCTCTTGGTATCGGGAGGACTAATCTGTCTGTGTCTGTGTTACAAAAGACTTAAACCCCTTGTGTTATTCCGGCTGCTGCTTCCAGTATTCTCTACGTGGGGACCTGCCACACGAGGATTGACCGTTGTGGCACCTTCTTTATTCCACAGAAAGTGAAGGTGCGACTCGTTCGTTCTTTATCTTTTCCTAAAGCTTTTCCACCTTAAAAATCCAGGTCTACAAACACCCGGGGATTCTGATTGCTTTCTTCATTATTTTTCTCTCACGCCATTTTCTTTTTATCTAAGATGGCCATAATTGGAGCACGTTTTGCCCATGCCATGTCGACCACTATAAAAGGAAAGATCAATACCCGCTAAGCTTGTTACGATTGATCTAATAGTTTCAAAGATCTATTTCGTCCTTTTTTTTTGGGGGGGGGGGGTGAATTTACATAAATGGAAAACTAAACAATCCTCAGAAAATACATGTTAAACAACGCACAATAACATACATACATTTCAGATCTGAGCCAATTATGCCATAAAACGAAGACGTTTTATCTATGTAAAAGAATATTTCTCGTAACAGTGGCCATCTTGGGTGGTGGACGAGGTCATTTGACACAGTCTTGAAACTGGACTGCTTGTTGACCCTCCTCCATGCTTGATTCGAACTGGCTCGGTAGTTGTAGGGAAGATTTTACGTCAATCATTGAATAAAAGATCCCATTTGTATAACTGAAGTGAAATATCAACTCAGAAAAACTCGTATCATATGCAAACAACGGACGGTCATATAGTTGTAGATAAAGTTTGAGTAGATCTTTTTTTAAACGTAGTTATGGCTATCTGAGAATCCTTCCAGTCTAGCAGGAGCGGCCATCTTGCGTGGTGGTCGGCGTCATCAGACTCACTTGTGTAAAGGTACCAAATTAAGACGAGACTCACCAAGTTTGGTCATATTGGTTGTGTGGTTTCAGGGAAGTGCGAAAACAACAGAGGAATGACTGTTGACGATAGACGACGGAGGCATACACCCTGTTTACGGGATAACGCACTCACTGGTTACCACACCAGTTTTTGGAATTCTGATGAAACTAGCGCCAGGACTGTCGGCCATTATGACGGTGATTAGGGAAATGAGAATTCAATAATATTCATTTGACAATTTTCTAGAATGGCTGGCTGGGGATGTAGCGTTCATTTCATGTTTCAGTTTATAGGAAATCTGTAAAAATATTGTCATTTTAAGAGAGTACGGCCGGCTGGTCAGGTGTGGTGGGAGGAAGGGTCTGGGAGACCGACTTGTTTACAGGAGAACCAGGCCAACAAGTTTTAATGAAAGAAGGGCACAACTGCTAATGAGTTACCCAGATACATTATTTACGTTACAACGAGATGCCCAGGGCAACAGATCATTCATTTCTGATGAATTATCCAGTTTACTGAGTATGGTAAGAAAAATTAAGTAATAATGAAATATATGAAAAGGTGAAGGAAACATTGTACGTGACAGAGAAGACATATTAACCAATCTGGTGATCACTAGCATACCTTCACGATGATGTTAACGTTGTGAGTTATAATGAAGCCACTGCTAATATTAGGCACCGTGTGCGCTGCTGCTGCTGCTGGTGTTCAGCAACACGTGTGGGCTGAGGGCAGCAGCTAAAATTTCTATAAAGCGAGGAAGTAGGGTTCTGGGGGCAGATGTTTCCACACCCTGAAGAGATCTCCACAGTTTCACCGTCCCCATGATAGACATCAAGGTAGTAATCTCATTATCATGACGAAGAATGATTGTATAGAACTGTTGTGTCGCAACACGACCATCGTGTGAGAGCTGGTGTAGAACGGCTCTGTGCCCGCAGGAACATGGTGTGGGAGCTGGTCTTACTTCCTCTAGGGAAGCTGTAGGGGTGGCTGCTGAAATGATCCCTTTAGAACAGAGCTGGTTGATATGTAACCATCCCTGGAAGGAACAGTCTCAGAAACCGTTTAAGTTTCTCCTAGGGATGCATACTGGTATGTTCTTTAAACAATCTGTTGATGGTCATTCGGGGTAGCAGCTCCTTTTACAGCCAAGCACGTCTTCAGCATCCCCTGGTGATCTACACTGACCATCCCTGAGTACACTGTCCCGAAGTTAATCTGTGACTGTAGAACTGCTCTAACCATGAATGGGGATCTCCTCCCTTGTCAACGAGAAATACTTCTTACATTCCCCTGAGGGACTACCATTCTTCTCCCAGTGTAGGTTCTCCGACCAGTCTTGACAGAATTCGTACTATTCCTGCCGGGGTCTGTTGTCTGTCTGGAGAACTGATCAAACCATTCCGATAGAATGCACAGTAGTTACCCCTGGAGGATCTGCTGTACCTGTTTGTGTGTGAAGCATTCTAATAAGATGTGGTGAATTGTTTTGTTTGCTTGGGAAATATCATTAGATATCTATTACTGTCCCTGTGAGACCTGTTCTAACCCTAAAGATTTGTTTCAACTAATAGAAGGGACAGACTTGAACTGAGAGAGACTGATATGAACTGGAAGGGACCAACTGAGAGAGACTGATATGAACTGGAAGGGACCAACTGAGAGAGAATGATATGAACTGGAGGGACCAACTGATATTGGGAGGGGCTGGGGTGCATTAGGATCTAATCTGGACTAACAGGAACTGCATGAACTAGAAGACTGATCTGAGCCAGGAGGGGCTGAACTGAGCCAGGGGGGGGGGGGGGCTGAACTGAGCCAGGAAGGACTGACCTGAGTCAGGGGGGCTGACCTGAGCTGGGAAGGACTGATCTGAGCCAGGAGGGACTGATCTGACCCAGAATGGACTAACCTGAGCCAGTTGGAACTGACCTGAGCCAGGAAGGACTGACCTGAGCCGGGAAGGACTGATCTGAGCCAGGAGGGACTGACCTGAGCCAGGAGGGACTGATCTGAGCCAGGAAGGACTGATCTGAGCCAGGAGGGACTGACCTGAGCCAGGAGGGACTGACCTGAGCCAGGAGGGACTGGCTTTGTGTGTCGTGTCCTGTCGTAAAGGTCATTTTCCTTTTTACACAATTAGCTTCAGTAAACCTGCCTCAGTGTTACTCACTATAAAAACCGGCATCAGTGAATTAATTCAACAGAGGTGAGCAGTATTGTAAATGCTTGTGATGGTCCCTTTGTCACAGGTCCATTAGCTGTTGAATAGATCTGCCAGTATTGCACATGATCTGGCAACATTGCATATGTCCTCTACAGTTCCAGTCTACTCCAACGTAGACCATTATCCTCCCTGGAAGGTCTGCTAATGTAGTAAACATATTTTCATTATCAGTTACGTATAAACTTTTATGACTTTACGAGGCCATGGACGTGTTTGCTTTTGTCTGGTTATGAGAGGGATAAAATATCATAGCGACAATGGCGGGCCATTGAAAAGTCAAACTAACCTTCATGAACATGTCTTTCTGAACGTCCTCTGTCACGCAGATCATAGGATCGAAGTAGAGGCGGTAATGTATTTTCTGAATACTAAGGTTCTTTTTTTTTCCAGGCATATAAAGGTTTACTGGAGAAAGAGATTGTCATTTTTTGTTTGGTATCGTACAATAATACCTTCTATCTTTCACTCTATGTAGGTGGATATCAGTCCCCTTGAGATAAACAGTTTTTCTTCAACGTCTTGGTTGCCTCAGAAGAACTTCACAAACACTGTTCACAGGTAATGTGATTTGCTGTAAGGCTTCTATCTAGACTTGTGTCAATATAATGACGAATTGACTCTGTTTTGTTTTCTATCATTATAAGTCTGCTGTTAACAGCATCTTAACTGGGACCTATACAATATCTAAGTGGGGAAGCAGAATCTTGGTTAAATTCCGAAGTTATAAAACGCACTTCATAAATATACTTCATAAACGACACTCTTTCAGCTGTGTTCATTTTCGGAACACTACTAGTCATTCTTGTGATAACACAAACGCGCTAGCTATTACCATATCGTCATATCCATTCTGAAACCCCCCACAGCCAACATCAAAAAACCTGCTTCCCAAGAGCCAAGGATGTTATATAGGTGTCGTAATTCAGTCTTGTACACACTTATTTCATACCTATAAAGATCTTATTCGCCCCAGTGGGGTATACCACTCACATATTTGAGAATCAAAAGCCTCTTGTGTCATTGATTTTTCAAGCATCGGCTCGGCTACCCATCACCCCCCCACCTTCCCGTCTTCCGTCACGTGACGTTGCTGAATCCTACCTATTTTACAAGTATCAGTTTGAACACAAACTCTCCTGAAGTGTCTGGATGTGTCCCTGCCCTAAGGATTGTACCCAAGACTGCTGCTTACCATAGCTTATCTGTGGAGAAGGATCAACCGTTACGATATACTTAATCTTCTAAGCGAACAGAGAAGCGATGAAACCCTTCTTTCTTTATCTTCTCTTCCTACAACCTGTCTCCTTTTAAATATTTGGTTAATAAATACTTGGGAAATTCTGCTCAATTTCAATTTTTTCTTTACCCATGATGATCATAACTGGGACCCATGATGATCATAACTGGGACCCATGATGATCATAACTGGGGCCCATGATGATCATAACTGGGACCCATGATGATCATAACTGGGGCCCATGATGATCATAACTGGGACCCATGATGATCATAACTGGGACCCATGATGATCATAACTGGGGCCCATGATGATCATAACTGGGACCCATGATGATCATAACTGGGACCCATGATGATCATAACTGGAGCCCATGATGATCATAACTGGATCATCGTTTGTCCGTGTCGGCCATAATAAAAAGGCCAAGTTAACACCTTACGTAAGCATTAAATCATGAGCCTCGCGAGATCCTGAAGCTACATACCAGGCTGTTTCTGTCAGCAAATCTATAGTATTAATTTTTGACATAAAAAAAACTAACTTACCGCACTGTTATCTCTATCAGTGATATCAACAAAATCTTTATGAATATAACATTGTGAATTTTATAATCATCACTATCAAACACCAAGATAAAGACAAAACCTCCACTGTATTCATTGATTATTTTATATTATTTCCAGCTCGTGAAACCGAGCGATATTCCTTTGTTTCTGAATCAATCGCTTTGAAACCTTCAGACATACACAATGGGACACTACACTCGACTTCTTTTTGAGATTTAGATTTTTTATCTGATTTTCCGGGTCAATGGCTAATGTTGAAGAGACACATTTTCTTCTTCCTTTCTTTTTCAATGATTTTTCCTGAAAGATTCATTTTAAAGGAACTTTGTAACTGCTGTCGTACACGAGGCTGCACAAGATATATTGTCCTTCAGAATTGTGAAGTTGTTGTGAGGTAGAGGATGTTGGATCATTATGACTCCTGTGTTGATCGATCATGATGTATGGTCTTGGTGCAGGAGTTCCTGTTCAGCTGCTTGTGTTACATGACTTGTACGCTGTAACAGCTACTTGTGTAGCATGACTTGTACACTGTAGCACCTGCTTGTGTTACATGACTTGTAAAATGGAGTAGCTGCTTGTGTGACATGACTTGTACGCTGTAACAGCTGCTTGTGTTACATGACTAGTACACTGTAGCAGCTGCTTATGTTACATGACTTGTACACTGTAGTAGCTGCTTGTGTTACATAACTTATACACTGCAGCAACTGCTTGTGTGACGCGACTAGTAACAAACCAGGTGTTCACCATATGTGATATGGGGACATGAGACAGATATCGTACCACTTGGTCATTTGTATGATAATCTCTGGAAGAATCTTACATGATCTGTAAGAACTGAGAAAGCGAAGGGACTGATGGATGATAAAGGTAACTTCGTGTGATGTAGTTTTTTTATCATAGAAATCTAGATATAATCCTAAAGTCTGGTTCTGTCAGATCACCTCAATATACCTGGCCTATCTTGCTCGGTGATTTACATCAGTTCGCATTCCACTGGCATTCAAGGTAATAATTGGAGTTTCATCAGGCAAATGTCCAGCGAACCTGACTGATTAGTTTTGTCTGCTCATAACATCAGGAGCCTGTAACATGTGAGCATCAGACCCGGATGTCCTGAGGCGAAAACAGGAGCTGCCACGCCCATCGTGTAGGCCACGCCTACCGTATAAACCATGACTACCGTGTAGGCCATGCCCACCGTATAGACCATGACCACCGTATACGCCACGCCCACCTTTTAGCCACGCCTACCGTGCAGCAATATCTGGAGAAGGTGAAAATGACAAGTATTATATGTCACCTTTGATGCCAGAATAACAATAATGGAGATGAAAGGATATCATGAGCACTTTATCCTGTACAACACCGGGGTTGTGCAGCCAGGATGAACCTTCAGTATTATCAGCCGTGTCGAGTTGTATTCAAATCATAGGAGAAAAAATGGATATCTGAAAGTGCAAAAAGACATGAATATCCTGCTTACGAAAGGATGAGTCATTGACAATCTTCATATCTGACTGAAAGACTTTTCTGTTTCCTTTGTCTCTCATCCAATATTTGAGATTAAGAACGAGAGTTCGTTTAACATTTTTGCTTTATCATAATATCTCATTTTCAGAACATCAGTAACCTGAATAGAATAGCTCTCAGAACTGGAAAAATTATTCATTAAAAGGAAAAGAATATTTCAATCTATTCTTAATTCATATTATAAATTGAAGAATCAGAGATGGCATAATATGAAGAATCAGAGATGGCATAATATGAAAAATCAGAGATGGCATAATATGAAGAATCAGAGATGGCATAATATGAAGAAAGTACTTTGTCAAAAAGTGGTAATCCTTTTTTTTTTTTCCAAAAGAAGGAACAGAGGGGGCCAGGTGAGGATATTCCAAAAAAGGCCCAGTCCTCTGTTCTTAACGCTACCTCGCTAACGCGGGAAATGGCGATTAGTTTAAAAGAAAGAAAGAATATATATATATATATATATATATATATATATATATATATATATATATATATATATATAAATATATATATCTTTTTTTTTCATACTATTTGCCATTTCCCGCGTTAGCGAGGTAGCGTTAAGAACAGAGATCTGGGCTTAAGAGGGAATATCCTCACCTGACCCCCTTCTCTGTTCCTTCTCTTGGAAAATTAAAAAAAGACAAGAGAACGGAGGATTTCCAGCCACTCGCTCCCTCCCCTTTCAGTCGCCTTCTACGACACGCGGGGAATACGTGGGAAGTATTCTTTCTCCCCTGTCCCAGGGACATATATATATATATATATATATATATATATATATATATATATATATATATATATATATATATACATATATATATATATATATATATATATATATATATATATATATATATATATGTGTATATATATATGAACGTATGTGAAGAATACTTAGAAAAGCAAATGGATTTGTATGTAGCATTTATGGATCTGGAGAAGACATATGATAGAGTTGATAGAGATGCTCTGTGGAAGGTATTAAGAATATAAGGTGTGGGAGGCAAGTTGTTAGAAGCAGTGAAAAGCTTTTATCGAGGATGTCAGGCGTGTGTACGTGTAGGAAGAGAGGAAAGTGATTGGTTCTCACTCAATGTAAGTTTGCGGCAAGGGTGTGTGATGTCTCCATGGTTGTTTGATTTGTATATGGATGGAGTTGTTAGGGAGGTAAATGCAAGAGTCCTGGAAAGAGGGGCAAGTATGAAGTCTGTTGGGGATGAGAGAGCTTGGGAAGTGAGTCAGTTGTTGTTCGCTGATGATACAGCGCTGGTGGCTGATTCATGTGAGAAACTGCAGAAGCTGGTGACTGAGTTTGGTAAAGTGTGTGGAAGAAGAAAGTTAAGAGTAAATGTGAATAAGAGCAAGGTTATTAGGTACAGTAGGGGTGAGGGTCAAGTCAATTGAGAGGTGAGATTGAATGGAGAAAAACTGGAGGAAGTGAAGTGTTTTAGATATCTGGGAGTGGATCTGTCAGCGGATGGAACCATGGAAGCGGAAGTGGATCATAGGGTGGGGGAGGGGGCGAAAATTTTGGGAGCCTTGAAAAATGTGTGGAAGTCGAGAACATTATCTCCGAAAGCAAAAATGGGTATGTTTGAAGGAATAGTGGTTCCAACAATGTTGTATGGTTGCGAGGCGTGGGCTATGGATAGAGATGTGCGCAGGAGGATGGATGTGCTGGAAATGAGATGTTTGAGGAAAATGTGTGGTGTGAGGTGGTTTGATCGAGTAAGTAACGTAAGGGTAAGAGAGATGTGTGGAAATAAAAAGAGCGTGGTTGAGAGAGCAGAAGAGGGTGTTTTGAAATGGTTTGGGCACATGGAGAGAATGAGTGAGGAAAGATTGACCAAGAGGATATATGTGTCGGAGGTGGAGGGAACGAGGAGAAGAGGGAGACCAAGTTGGAGGTGGAAAGATGGGGTGAAAAAGATTTTGTGTGATCGGGGCCTGAACATGCAGGAGGGTGAAAGGAGGGCAAGGAATAGAGTGAATTGGAGCGATGTGGTATACAGGGGTTGACGTGCTGTCAGTGGATTGAATCAAGGCATGTGAAGCGTCTGGGGTAAACCATGGAAAGCTGTGTAGGTATGTATATTTGCGTGTGTGGACGTGTGTATGTACATGTGTATGGGGGGGGGGGGTGGGCCATTTCTTTCGTCTGTTTCCTTGCGCTACCTCGCAAACGCGGGAGACAGCGACAAAGTATAAAAAAAAAAAAAAAAAAATATATATATATATATATATATATATATATATATATATATATATATATATATATATATATATATATATATATATATATATATATATATATATATATGGTATCGGGCATATATATATATATATATATATATATATATATATATATATATATATATATATATATATATGGTTTCGGGCATTATTGTATGACAGCTAGAGATTGAGTGTGAACGAATGGGCCCTATGTTATCTTTTCCTAGAGCTACCTCGCACACATGAAGGGGGAGGGGGATGCTATTCCATGTGTGGCGAGGTGGCGGTGGGAATGAATAAAGGCAGACAGTGTGAATTGTGTGCAAGGGTATATATGTATGTGTCCGTGTGTATATATATGTGTACATTGAGATGTATAGGTATGTATATTTGCGTGTGTGGACGTGTATGTATATACATTGTGTATGGGGGTGGGTTGGGCCACATCTTTCGTCTGTTTCCTTGCGCTACCTCGCAAACGCGGGAGACAGCGACAAAGCAAAATAATAAAAAAAAATAATATATATATATATATATATATATATATATATATATATATATATGTGTGTGTGTGTGTGTATATATATACTTGGTGTAGCAGATACAACACATGGTGTAACAGATACAACACTTGGTGTAGCAGATACAACACGTGGTGTAGCAGATACAACACGCGGTGTAGCAGATACAACACTTGGTGTAGCAGATACAACACTTGGAGTAGCAGATACAACACTTGGTGTAGCAGATACAATACTTGGTGTAGTAGATACAACACTACTTGGTGTAGCAGATACTACACTTGGTGTAGGAGATACAACACGTGGTGTAGCAGACACAACACTTTGTGTAGCAGATACAACACTTGGTGTAGCAGATACAACACTTGGTGTAGCATATACAACACTTGGTGTAACAGATACAACACTTGGTGTAGCAGATACAACACTTGGTGTAGCAGATACAACACATGGTGTATCAGATACAACACTTGGTGTAGCAGATACAACACTTGGTGTAGCAGATACAACACTTGGTGTAGCAGATACAACACGTGGTGTAGCAGATATATCGAGAATGAAAAGCAATTTCGCTGAGATGTCTCAAGTCTACATCCCATCTGATGACTTCCGTACGTTGTTTCTGCTGTTGATAGGAGCCGTGATGTATCTACGTGATACTTTCAGTAATTTTACGCATTATTTGCACAAACAGCGACATCACTGGTAAGTCTAAAACTGCAACACTGCCGCCTAGACCCAATATGTTGCTCTCAGTATCAATATTGTCGCAGCTTAAGCATCAACTAATCTCTCTGAACTTTCAGCCTATTGTTATTCTGGCATCAAACACGACCTGTGATATTTGGAGCTTTGTATATCTTCTAATTACTGGTTCAGGCCGGAGGGAGCAGATGCTGTGGTTACACTAGCAGAAGGAGAAGGTGCTGTGGTCTCATGAGCAGACAGAGCAGGTGCTGTGGTCTCATGAGCAGACAGAGCAGGTGCTGTGGTCTCAAGAGGAGACAGAACAGGTGCTGTGGTCTCATGAGCAGACAGAGCAGGTGCTGTGATCTAATGAGCAGACAAAGCAGGTGCTGTGGTCTCATGAGCAGACAAAGCAAGTGCTGTGGTCTCATGAGCAGACGGCGCAGATGCTGTGGTCTCATGAGCAGACAGAGCAAGTGCTGTGGTCTAATGAGCAGACAAAGCAAGTGCTGTGGTCTCATGAGCAGACAAAGCAGGCGCTGTGGTCTCATGAGCAGACAGAGCAGGTGCTGTGGTCTAATGAGCAGACGGCGCAGATGCTGTGGTTTCATGAGCAGACAGAGCAGGTGCTGTGGTCTAATGAGCAGACGGCGCAGATGCTGTGGTCTCATTAGCGGATAGAGGAAGTGCTGTGGTCTCATGAGTAGACAGAGCAGGTGCTGTGGTCTCAATGGGAATTATCACCCAGAGGAAACGACCCACTCAATCTCATGCGACTTGGGTTTGATTTCGCTCCGAGGTATGATGGGTGACTTGGTCAGGTGAGTACTCTCTTGAAGGGAACCTATGAGAGTAATGAGTTAGGAGCCGATGATCAAACACCTAAAACGAGTGTAACGACCACTGACACACATCAGGTTAAACCCTTCACCTCACCTGACAATACACTCAGCAGTGGCCGACACGAATCTTGTAGACTCAGCAGCGTCCAGAAAGGGTCGTATAGTCTCAGCAGCGTCCAGAGAGGATCGTGTAGCAGTGTCCGGCAAGAGTCTCTCACTACTCTCTTGCATCGATCCATCCTGAGGTGTCAACCACATGGCTCACGGGATGAATGTCATCTCCAAGAGAACATCACGTCTCTAGAGCAGTTCCTGTCGCATCCTCGTCTTTAGTTTTCACATCAACAAGTCCTTCCCGCCAACTGCCTGACTTGTCCAGCCCGAGAAACCCTTCTGCCATGTTGCTGTGTATCACCTTACGGTAGTTCATCTCCTGTATAGGGACAGGAAAACAAAAGGACATGAATCTAATAATTTGTCACTGGCTTGTTAACTGGATTTTATTGGTGTTGTTTAACTGGATGTTACAGGTGTTGTTGACTGGAAGTTACAGGTGTTGTTGACTGGATGTTACTAGTGTTGTTGACTGGATGTTACAGGTGTTGTTGACTGGATGTTACTGGCGTTGCTGCGTGGATGTTATTGGTGTCGTTAACTGGATGTTACAGGTGCTGTTGACTGGATGTTACAGGTGTTGTTGACTGGATGTTACTGGTGTTGTTGACTGGATGTTACAGGTGCTGTTGACTGGATGTTACAGGTGTTGTTGACTGGATGTTACCGGTGTTGTTGACTGGATGTTACAGGTGCTGTTGACTGGATGTTACAGGTGTTGTTAACTGGATGTTACTGGTGTTGTTGACTGGATGTTACTGGTGTTGTTGACTGGATGTTACTGGTGTTGTTGACTGGATGTTACAGGTGCTGTTGACTGGATGTTACAGGTGTTGTTAACTGGATGTTACTGGTGTTGTTGACTGGATGTTACTGGTGTTGTTGACTGGATGTTACTGGTGTTGTTGACTGGATGTTACTGGTGTTGTTGACTGGATGTTACAGGTGCTGTTGACTGGATGTTACAGGTGCTGTTGACTGGATGTTACAGGTGTTGTTGACTGGATGTTACTGGTGTTGTTGACTGGATGTTACTGGTGTTGTTGACTGGATGTTACTGGTGTTGTTGACTGGATGTTACTGGTGTTGTTGACTGGATGTTACTGGTGTTGTTGACTGGATGTTACTGGTGTTGCTGCGTGGATGTTATTGGTGTCGTTAACTGGATGTTACAGGTGTTGTTGACTGAGTGTTATTGGTGTTGTTGGGACGATGTTACTGGTGTTGTTGACAGGATGCTACTGCCGATGTTGGCATGATGTTATTGCTCTTGTTGATAGGATGCAACTGGCGGTGTTTGCATATGTTTTTTCCGATACATCAACGGATTCCGTAGCAAAAATGAGCAGCAAAGACCATCGGTGGATCTCTTGAGTTTGTGCCTCGTCCATGAGCTGTTCAAGAAGAATCTTTGTTCTATGTTGAGAGTCTCACAGACCTGAGGCGGCTTCATGGTGGCAACACCCAGGCTACGATCAGCACTGTAGAGCTACACATTACTACAGACCTCTGTAATGGAGAGGAAACCACTGATCTCTGCAAGGTAAAAGTAGATGTCGGTGAATGTCTGGGCAAAGTAGAAGGCACCACTTGTGAGAAGCATCTAATACTCTAGGTGCTGCTTCTGTGGGCACAATTACTGTGGGTCCTAGTGCTCCTGACCTTCCTCAACAGCTGTAAGACATGGACATAGGAAGCTCCGTCTGCCTTACAGAAGACTTCCCAACTGCCTCCTCCAGGAGTGGCAGGTGCGGCAGTATGGGCCCACGCAGTTCAGTCACCTGAGGCCATCCTCAGACACACAGGGATTTTATGTTAGGAAAGACTCTGGACTCAGCCTAGGAGAGGGGAAACCAAATGAAATTGACTTGCTTGTAAAGTGTCAATTAATCAAGTAGAGAACAGCCCAGGTTAGGAGGGAAGCTCTGGGATACCTAATGGAAGAACCTTCGTCTCTACGAACAGGGGACAAGTCTTCCATTGTGATTCCCAGGAGTATATTATCTTAATTGGCTTAACTTCTGAGATATCTGTGAGAATGTCAGCCAGCTAGGTATGTATGATTATATATATATATATATATATATATATATATATATATATATATATATATATATATATATATATATATATATTTCTTTTTTTTCTTTTTTTTTTTTTGCTTTGTCGCTGTCTCCCGCGTTTGCGAGGTAGCGCAAGGAAACAGACGAAAGAAATGGCCCAACCCACCCCCATACACATGTATATACATACGTCCACACACGCAAATATACATACCTACACAGCTTTCCATGGTTTACCCCAGACGTTTCACATGCCCGGATTCAACCCACTGACAGCACGTCAACCCCGGTATACCACATCGATCCAATTCACTCTATTCCTTGCCCTCCTTTCACCCTCCTGCATGTTCAGGCCCCGATCACACAAAATCTTTTTCACTCCATCTTTCCACCTCCAATTCGGTCTCCCACTTCTCCTCGTTCCCTCCACCTCCAACACATATATCCTCTTGGTCAATCTTTCCTCACTCATTCTCTCCATGTGCCCAAACCATTTCAAAACACCCTCTTCTGCTCTCTCAACCACGCTCTTTGTATTTCCACACATCTCTCTTACCCTTACGCTACTTACTCGATCAAACCACCTCACACCAAACATTGTCCTCAAACATCTCATTTCCAGCACATCCATCCTCCTGCGCACAACTCTATCCATAGCCCACGCCTCGAAACCATACAACATTGTTGGAACAACTATTCCTTCAAACATACCCATTTTTGCTTTCCAAGATAATGTTCTCGACTTCCACACATTCTTCAAGGCTCCCAGAATTTTCACCCCCTCCCCCACCCTATGATCCACTTCGCTTCCATGGTTCCATCCGCTGCCAGATCCACTCCCAGATATCTAAAACACTTTACTTCCTCCAGTTTTGCTCCATTCAAACTTACCTCCCAATTGACTTGACCCTCAACCCTACTGTACCTAATAACCTTGCTCTTATTCACATTTACTCTTAACTTTCTTCTTTCAGACACTTTACCAAACTCAGTCACCAGCTTCTGCAGTTTCTCACATGATTCAGCCACCAGCGCTGTATCATCAGCGAACAACAACTGACTCACTTCCCAAGCTCTCTCATCCCCAACAAACTTCATACTTGCCCCTCTTTCCAAAACTCTTGCATTCACCTCCCTAACAACCCTATTCATAAAGAAATTAAACAACCATGGAGACATCACATACCCCTGCCGCAAACCTACATTCACTGAGAACCAATCACTTTCCTCTCTTCCTACACGTACACATGCCTTACATCCTCGATAAAAACTTTTCACTGCTTCTAACAACTTGCCTCCCACACCATATATTCTTAATACCTTCCACAAAGCATCTCTATCAACTCCATCATATGCCTTCTCCAGATCCATAAATGCTACATACAAATCCATTTGCTTTTCTAAGTATTTCTCACATACATTCTTCAAAGCAAACACCTGATCCACATATCCTCTACCACTTCTGAAACCACACTGCTCTTCCCCAACCTGATGCTCTGTACATGCCTTCACCCTCTCAATCAATACCCTCCCATATAATTTACCAGGAATACTGAACAAACTTATACCTCTGTAATTTGAGCACTCACTCTTATATATATTCTATATATATATATATATATATATATATATATATATATATATATATATATATATATATATATATATATATATATATATATATATATATATATATATATATATATTTATATATATATATACATATATATATATATATATATATATATATATATATATATATATATATATATTTTTTTTTTTTTTTTTTTTTTTATACTTTGTCGCTGTCTCCCGCGTTTGCGAGGTAGCGCAAGGAAACAGACGAAAGAAATGGCCCAACCCCCCCCCCCATACACATGTACATACACACGTCCACACACGCAAATATACATACCTACACAGCTTTCCATGGTTTACCCCAGACGCTTCACATGCCTTGATTCACTCCACTGACAGCACGTCAACCCCTGTATACCACATCGCTCCAATTCACTCTATTCCTTGCCCTCCTTACACCCTCCTGCATGTTCAGGCCCCGATCACACAAAATCTTTTTCACTCCATCTTTCCACCTCCAATTTGGTCTCCCTCTTCTCCTCGTTCCCTCCACCTCCGACACATATATCCTCTTGGTCAATCTTTCCTCACTCATTCTCTCCATGTGACCAAACCATTTCAAAACACCCTCTTCTGCTCTCTCAACCACGCTCTTTTTATTTCCACACATCTCTCTTACCCTTACGTTACTTACTCGATCAAACCACCTCACACCACACATTGTCCTCAAACATCTCATTTCCAGCACATCCATCCTCCTGCGCACAACTCTATCCATAGCCCACGCCTCGCAACCATACAACATTGTTGGAACCACTATTCCTTCAAACATACCCATTTTTGCTTTCCGAGATACTGTTCTCGACTTCCACACATTTTTCAAGGCTCCCAAAATTTTCGCCCCCTCCCCCACCCTATGATCCACTTCCGCTTCCATGGTTCCATCCGCTGCCAGATCCACTCCCAGATATCTAAAACACTTCACTTCCTCCAGCTTTTCTCCATTCAAACTCACCTCCCAATTGACTTGACCCTCAACCCTACTGTACCTAATATATATATATATATATATATATATATATATATATATATATATATATATATATATATATATATATATATATATATATATATATATATATATATATATATATATATATATATATATATATATATATATATATATATATATATATACATATATCTGTATATACATATATATGTGTGTGTGTGTGTGTGTGTGTGTGTGTGTGTGTGTGTGTGTGTGTGTTATATTTCAAATGTAATTGAGAACATCTAATAGTCTATAACTTCAATATTTCTATTATCACATTTTAACTATTACTTGATTAATGGAACATGTTTAAAAACACCAAGTTTCAAGTTTCAAAAGCTGTCAGGGACAAGAGTTTTATGATTATATGTAACGAACCAAATTATATCTGTCATGAAATGAGGAGTTGTAGCCTAAGTCAATATTATGTTTCCAGATATCATTCTATATGTCAAAGGCTTCAGAAGGAAACATGTGATTATGCTCACAAATATACAAGCAGTATTTCATGATCAAATCCTTGCAGTTCAAATTTATTGTATATGACCCCATTTCAATCAGCCAACCCCTCCGTTCAATTACATGGATTGCTCTACTTTATTCATGGAATTCAATAACGTCTGGATCAATGAGCTTATATACGTCCATAGGAAACAGTATTTCAGTAGAACTCTCAGGAAATGAATTGAAAAATAAAGTGTCGAGCATCATGTTGACCGACCGGCTGGCCAAGCTGCCTGGCTGGCTGGAGTCCCAAGACCTTTATATTCCTCGTGTCTGCCACAGCCCACTCAGGTCTCTTGCTCCCTGGCTCCAGCCTGGCATAATGCACCCCGCCCACTCAAGCCTACGCCCTAGCCAACCAGAATCCACGCCTCTGCCTATGGGGCTTCTGTGAATGGGTTGTGATACTGCATTACAGTATTTACGGAAAGGATCCCCTCCCTTTGACTACAGTCATGCATTCTTAAACACCTATTCAGACTCTCTCTCTCTCTCTCTCTCTCTCTCTCTCTCTCTCTCTCTCTCTCTCTCTCTCTCTCTCTCTCTCTCTCTCTCTCTCTCTCTCTCTCATATCCAGACAGACTGAAGTTGTTCATACAAACATAACGTTAGCAAAGTAACCAAAGATTTTCATCTCTTCAGTCATCACATTATTAGTCCTCGTCTGGATGAACTTGTCAGTCACTGGTGGTGAGTCATGTCCAGTCACTGGTGGTGAGTCATGTCCAGTCATTCACTGACGGAGGCAAGGCTTGGATTGGGTAGGACGGATTGGGAAGGGGGGGGGGGGGCACTTAGCATGGCTGGGATAGATGGCTTCATTAAGGTTTACGAGGTAACTTGTCCTGGAAGTTTTGTCTTGGCTTCAACTTTCTCTGAAGGAGAACAGTCAGCAAATTCCTCTTGCCTCGCTCCACTAATCACCAGGGCAGTTACCTTCACCATTTCTCTGAAGTGAGAAACCTTTCCTTTATATATCACGGATGTTTCCTCCGGACCTGACACTTCACAGAAAGACTTGTTAAGTGCTTAAGAATGATACCTGGCGTGATACCAAGCGTGGCGTAGTACCTGGCCTGGTACTTGGACTTTTACCTCCCAAGATCTGTGGTTGGTACTTAGGGTGGTAGTTAGTGCGGTTCTTCGTGTAGTTCTTGTCGCGGTACTGTACCTGAGGTAATTGTACACCACGTAATACCAAGTACATTACCTAGTGTAGGGTCCAGGGAACCTTTGGTAAACAGTTATCTCCCCAGTGTAAGACGATGGCCTGTGAAATATTTGAGAATTTCTGAGAAATCATAATACTGAAAGCAGAAGGTATTGTGTGCAGGAGAGCAATGAAAATATGAAGGCTGATCATCAGTGAATATACCTGAAGGTAATCAGGGGAACGTTACTGCATACACTGGCAGCCAGGACAAGTACCTTCGTGTGACGTACTTGTTGACGATACCAGAACGTACAAGACCGTGTACTCAGCTTTACTGGCTTGAAAATTGAAAATGAGATAGAGAGGTAGAGTGATGGGTTGTATCCTGGAACTATTAAGCAGATGAGGATGAGTGCTCATTGTAAAGAGAAGTTACTGAGGAAGATAGATCATGCATGAGAGGTATGGAAGATCTGAATCGATGGAATGAGACGAAAATAAGAACTAGAATGTACTACGTCTAGTATTTACGTAACAGTGTCCCATACATTACCGTAGGAAAGACAACAACATGACACAGGCTTACAACCTGAGATCTAGAGAAGAAACAGATGATAAGGAAGTTAAGACGTGTTGGACAGAAGTGGTGGGGTTCTTCAGGTGAGCTAAAAACCCAAGCTGGCTGCTGTGAAAGCAGTGAACGACGGGTGTGGCAGGGGATAAATCAAGTGGTGGTGCTTCCTGTGAGGGAAAAATGAAATGTACATTTTTAAGAAAGAACATAAGTTGGAGCGGGTTAAAAACATTCCATTTCTGACTGGTGCCTTTCCAAAAGACGACGGAACGTGAGACACATCATCATAAACTGTGTTAAGGCAGGCATTCTAGGGGAGTGTGTGGAACAGGGAAATGTGTGGTACTGAGAGGTGCGTGGTGTAAAATAGTAAATGGTACACAGAAGTATGGAGTGCAGATGAGTTTGTGGTGTAGGTAAGTGAGTGGTGGATGTGAGCGCGTGATGCAGGGGAATGCGTGGTGCAGGAGAGTGCGTGGTGCAGGTGAGTGCGTGCTGCAGGAGAGTGCGTGGTGCAGGTGAGTGCATGGTGCAGGAGAATGCGTGGTGCAGGTGAGTGCGTGGCGCAGGAGAGTGCGTCGTGCAGGTGAATGTGTGGTGCAGGGGAGTGTGTGGTGCAGGAGAGTGCGTCGTGCAGGTGAATGTGTGGTGCAGGAAAGTGCGTGGTGCAGGTGAGTGTGTGGTGCAGGAGAGTGCGTGGTGCAGGTGAGTGTGTGGTGCAGGAGAGTGCGTGGTGCAGGAGAGTGCGTGGTGCAGGAGAGTGCGTGGTGCAGGAGAGTGCATGGTTGCAGGCTACAGGAAGGTAAGAAGGTTGATCTTCAAGAAGACCAGTTTGATGAAAGATTATGATGAAAATTTAGTATAACATGAACATAAAAGGATGACTTAGTTCAGAACCGCTTTATAATTGTGAGATGTCTGTTGTTTGTTAAGAAAAATGTCATCTTAATTAGTGTGGTTGTGGGAAGATAGATGGGGGAGGAAAAATTTGATTTCTATTTCTTCTGTTAAATGAGTTCGATGTGGGAGCACGTATGAGTTGATGATATGGTCAGAGAGTGAATGATGTGGGAGACGAGACTCCATCACACATAAGCCTTCGTGTTACCACAAACGGCCTGAATGATCAGGGTTACAATGATCACAATGGGTTCCAAACTGAACTGGCAGGGTGTAGACAAGCTTCACACAGTGACCGATGGAGAGTAACCTCAACCAGTGCACATGAGCACATCCTTGTGCAAGACAGTGTACTACACAGTTCTTCAGTATACAGCACTAGTCTACCCTCGTCCAGTACACAGCACGAGCCTACCCTCGCACAGCACACAACACTAGTCTATCCTCGCACAGTACACAGCGCTAGCCTAACCTCGTCCAGTACACAGCACGAGCCTACCCTCGCACAGTTCACAACACGAGCTTACCCTGACACACCGCAACACACTCCTCGCCACTCGAACACACCCCATTGCACTTCAGAATGGGTTAGGGTACACAACACACTAAAACACACACCAGCACATATTCCTACGCCCTTGTCCGTCCCAGAACATATTGGCCAGCCCTCACTGCATTATCGTAGACCAACATATCCTCAAATCCTGGCAAGCAAAGAATAACACAATCATATTCATCCCAGCACATCTCAGTACACCCAGTGCACTCTAGCACGCACCAGCACACCCCAACCTAAGCCCAGCATATCCCAGTTAACCCATGCACGCTTAAGCCATTCCTGCACACCACAGTACATCCCGAACACACCCCGGCTCACTTCGCCAAAACGCAACACACCCAACACAGCCCTGCACACCCTAACACACCCCAACACACCCCTGAATACCTTAGCACTCCCTACCCAATCTAGCGACACCCCATCACACCCCAGCATATCCTTGCACACAAAGGGAGTTGCTCTCCTCAATTGTTGACAAAGAATATCAATCAGGCTGACACTGGACTGATAATGGATTTTTTTCATAGAAGTTGGATCATCGAGAACCGAAAAAAAAATAGTGAGTAAAATCATTTGTTGAAAATAGAAATAAAAGATAGATGTACAGGAATCATTGCTCGGGGTAAATATTTGCTTTCCATTGTAATTACGGAGAGCAATGGAATGAAATATATCAGACCCGTGAACCCAGATTAATAATTATTGCCTCAGTTGTCAAAATGATTATATGTATGTGAAGACTTAGCCTTTTGAGCACTAAGGTCTGTGAGTACGGCGATAAGGCCCTTGAACACGATGATAAAACCCTCAGACATAATGGCACAGCCCTCAACCCAACCCTAACATTTAAGGTCTTTGGCAGATGGTATGCCGGGCTATTATACCCAAGGGTCGAACCGTCGGACTCAAGGATCGTACCATCGTGCTTAAAGTTCGTACCGTCGTGCTTGAAGATCGTACCGTCTTGCTTCAAGATCGTACCGTCGTGCTCAACGACCGTACCTTCGAGTTCAAAAGGTTCAAGAACGGTATGTGACTCTTAATGAATATTCAGTCTGCTAATACTGAAGTGAAATTTTAATAGTTGAGATGAGATTTCAGATTAAACTAATGAAACTCGAGTATCCTGCCGACGCTCATCAAGCCCAGGTCTATAAAACAGAGTCAGAATGACCTCATACAGGGGCGTCCATGGAGGAGTCTGGGAGTTTCCAAGATTATTTTTCATTTATTAAGGTTGATGATTGTCAGATTTTCAGGATAAATTTCGATATATTATGATTTTTTGTCATTAGAGCATCAGTAATACCAGGACATACAAAGGAGAATAATTTCTATTTGAATTCTTTTATCTCATGGAGTTTCCAGGTTGGCGTGGTAGCAATTTGAGAATATCATTGGAGAGGATTAAGAGAATATAATCTCTGAAACTCTGGACTTAGTTACAACATGACTTATTCTTACGTCGTTGGTAATTCTGAAAAAGAAAATACAAATTTTCTTTCGTTGTGTTTTGTCTGTATCTCTGTTCTTGATAACGCTGTTTATGATAACTGCTTTTCATCTTCGTATTAATCTAAGGATTCTACGAGAGCTAGAGTCCATTACTAGTTCATTTTCTGGCCGACGTTTAAGTTAAAGATAAAATGAATTTGTTGAAAGTCACAGCAACACAAGCATATCCCTGCACATCACAATCACCAGCAAATTCCAGGATACATCCCACCGGAATCTAACACACTCCTGCACACACCAACATATCTTAACACATTCCTGCACATCACAGAGGATCCTAACATATTCATACACTACCCAGCGAAGTCTGCATATTTCAGCACAGCGTAATCATGCGCATCGCAGTACATTCCAAGATTCACCCCCAGCACAGTGCAGCCCTTCCCTTTTACCTCCTCAAACTGTCTAATTAAACACTCTACATAAGTTCTTAATCACCAACACCACTCGTTCAACACAATCGATATCTTTCCTTATATCTGAACCGTCTTATGGGTCATATGATGATGATGTTATTTCCTTTGTGACCAGCTGAGCACATCTACTCTCTCAAAATGCAGAATATAGCAGTCAGGGAGGGTTCAATGATCTACCTTGCGAGGCTTTATGTTGACTTTCCTTGTGATCAGTACTGCTCTGCTGGCCAGGATGCCTCCAGCTGTGCTGACCGTATAAAGGAGGTTATCTTGGTTCAGTTGGAGTCCTATATCCCTTCTACCACGGCATCATCCCCTCAATCGTGGTTCGATTGTACTTTTTTTTAAGTTGTTGCTTTATGGACTAAGCCTTACGGGCTCTGAACCGCTTCCCTTCTTCTGAATATTATTCCGCCTTCATTACTGCTC
The DNA here is from genome assembly GCF_036320965.1 of Panulirus ornatus. Classification (NCBI taxonomy): domain Eukaryota; kingdom Metazoa; phylum Arthropoda; class Malacostraca; order Decapoda; family Palinuridae; genus Panulirus; species Panulirus ornatus. The sequence continues at coordinate 477,690 of NC_092280.1, read as the reverse complement.
AGATTCACAGCAAAACTCTGGTTCGTAGAAAACAAACTTTAACGGAAACGTTTGCCACTGTGACTTTCTCTTAAACCAGTAAATCCCTCTGTTTCTTAACAAAAGTCATCTTCATCAACTGCAATTTAACCTTTTCTTCTTTCCTAAGGCCTGATAAATCTATAGTCAGCTCTGCAAATGATAAAGAAGTTTTTCTCTGTATCAGATTATCTTTTAACTCCATTTCGGATGATCCCACTTCCATTTCAATGTCCCGCTTTCTCCCACTGAGCTTATGTTTTCTCCCATATTTTCTTGACACAAGGTCTTTCTCGTTCTCTCCCAGCTACAAGTGGACAAGGTATATGTCTCCAAGCTAGTTCCAATTCCTGCCCGACTATCTAGTCTCTAAGAATCCAAACTTTTCCGCGTTTTGGAGGAAGATTTTGGTTTAACCCATCCATAATAAAGGAGACATTATCGAGGCATCCAACTATAGTCCAACACCTCCTGCTTTAGCCATTTACAAAGGACTCGAAAGTGTCTTTAACTCTCACTTTCTGAAAGACTTAGAGCCTCATATCTTGCTCTTGGATCACTTAGACAACTTTCATGGTGCAATGTCTACTGGTGACCTGTTCTGTAAGACCCATCTCTTTTCCTCATCTCTTTTGATTCTTGGTGAATATTTTTGTTGTGGTCTCCTACGTCTCCAAAGCTTTTGGCATGTATTGCACAAGTTCTTGTTTACTCAACTTCCTCTGACTTTTCTGCTTCTGTGCATTCTAATGAAAAGTTTGCTATCTGGTCGTTGCGTTGCAGTGATCACTGAAGATATGACATTTCCTTCTGACACAACTACTAGTAACTGCTTTACTCTCCCTTCGCTCCTTACTCTGACGCTTGTTCCGATCATGGCACTGAACATAGTTCCGATCATGGCACTGAACATAGTTCCGATCATGGCACTGAACATAGTTCCGATCATGGCACTGAACATAGTTCCGATCATGGCACTGAACATAGTTCTTCAGTTAATTCCAGCATGGGCAGCATAACCGAATAGGGAAGTAATGATATGGTTAAATTTTTACCTATATCTATTTCTAAATCTCAATCGTTCTTAATCTTATATTTCAAAGCACTATCGTTCAACACTACAATAACATAAACATGTGTGGCATAACTATGCCTACCACTTTGTCTAAGGAGATCGACATGTTGAATATTGAAAACTCTGCTTCCTAAAAGCGTTTTATGATGTAACTGTATTCTTTCTGACCAGATGTTCCATATCTACGGGGGCCTGATTCACCCCAGTATGGAGTACAGCTAGCATATCTGGAGTGGCTCTTCTTCTGTCTCTCTTTCAGCCAGAATGGAAGAAAAAGCCTTCAGCCTTATCAGCTTTCCTGCTGTCGCGTCCCTTCAAATACACCTTTTCTGTCTGCCGAGATGTTGCTTCCTTGTATATGGAGACGAGCCACAGCAGTATTGACCATCATGATACCTCCATCTTTCCTTGTACTTCGAAGTTGTTGAGTTCTCTTCCTTCTCTCATCTTACCCTCTTCCTGTGACGTTTCCTTCTGTATGAGTTGGACCAACAAACACCTGATGTACTTGAACTAATTCCAGCTTTTTTTTTCTCCTACCAATTCCTTCCTCTTTTCGCCTCCCTCTTCCTCACGTCTATCTTGATTCCTTCTTCCAGCCTTCCCATGCATCACTTTGCTTTATACCTCAGGGAACTAACTCTTCTTTATGTCCCTCGTAATTCTACGTATTAAGCCGCAACACTTCGCGTCCTGTGGAAAGTTTAAACAATGTTGCATATATCCTTCCTTCCTGTACTTATTTTTTGTACCAAGACCATAAAGAATAAAGATGTGAGGCTGGTGGACACACTGTCTGCGGGTCCCAGGAGCGTATCTGTCACGCTGATATACAAGGATAGGAGGGCATCTCCCAACACCCACCCTCCAACACGTCCATAAATGTCAACCTTCATCAGTGAGGCTTAGAATTTGACACTTACGGTACGCTCAATATTGACACTGAAGTGCATTCTATACTAACAATACGGTGCACTTAGCAGTGAAACCACGGTACAGTCAATACTGACGCTACAGTACGGTCAATACCAACATCATAATAAGACATCACGGTACAGCCAATACTGATACAACGGTACATTCATAACTAATGTCACGATACATGTCACAGTCACGTCACGGGAAAATCATAACAATCACCAGAGTACACTTATCACTGGTTCCATACGTATCTCACCTCACATTCCTAGGAAACTGGAGAAAGATAAAATTGAACCCTGAAAAGAAATACGGACTACAAAACAGTCACTTGTACGTCACACATTACAGAACAGTCACTTGTACGTCACACATTACAGAACAGTCACTTGCACGTCACACATTACAGAACAGTCACTTGCACGTCACACATTACAGAACAGTCACTTGCACGTCACACATTAGCGGTATGGAAGTGGTTGTCTGATCACGTTCAGGTCTACTTCTCCTGATACGTAAATCGTGGCTGTGGGAATATTAAGCTACTACCAAGTTGACACAATGATGAAAATGTCTTGCGTGAAGGAATTATACCACACTAATATCTAATCGCTTTAACACTATTTACGTTTCTACTTTTAGAATCTTTATTGTTTACCAAGAAAAATGTGTATCATTGTTAGAGTCCATTGGTTACTAAAGAAAAATAAGCAATATCAGGGTCCCTGATTGTTCTGGTAAGTAATATTTGGATACCTGTTTGCTCTGATATGCAACATCTGGATCTCTGTTTGCTCTTGTAAGCAATATATGTGTCCCTGTTTGCTTTGGTGAGTAACATTTGGTACGTTGTTTACTCTGGTAAGCAATATTTGGGTCCCAGTTTGATTTGGTAAGTAAAATACGGGTCTCTGTTTGCTCTGGCAAACAACACTGGGTAACCCTGTTTGCTTTGGTAAGAAACATATGGGTTCCTGTTTGGTTTGGTAACATTTGGACTCCTGTTTGTTCTGCAAAGTTTTGTTTGCCGCACTTGAGGAGGTTGGAGCAGTTTCCAGTTATGGTTTATTTTGCTGAACAGTGTTGATATTTACTCTTTCACTTTCTTTTTGTCTGTATGTCTGTATGTCTTTCTGCCTGTCTTTCTGTCCAGTTTGTATGTACGTACATATGTGTACTTTTGTACGCGTTGCCTTGATTTGTGTTCAGCTTTTACTGCAGTTATTGTTAAAAAAAAAGATAAACTTTAGCAAAGGAAGGAAAATGACGACAAATATACTACGAAACAAGATTTCCGGCAAAAAGTTGTCTATATAGGAGTTGTGATATGTTGTACTCAAATCATTTCAGCCAGATAGTGAATAGATGAAAGGAAATTTTTCGTTGCACTATAAACCAGCGCTGAGAGAGAGGAGGAAAATTGAATTTTCGATTTGATTGTTATGTGAACTACGGGTTTCATATCATTTTGTATCAAACCTCTAGCGAAGATAACACTTTCTGGATGAAGGGATTCCGAAGCGAGACCTCAGAGCAGCAGAAAACGTTCTTGTTCCAGTTATACATAAGCTGAGCAAACAGGTAAAGTTCTTGTTCCACAAGTGTCTGGTTCACTTACTCTCTTCCACCTCTCTCCTGCCACTGTTCTCTCATAAGCAATCAGATATGTGGTAATGTTGGCTTCATTGAAGTGAAAACGGCAGTAAATTCGCATAAGGTTAGTAACCAAACCTTTCAGGAGAAGTGAACAAAGTCTTTACTACCTCTGACGTTTGGTGTCACTGATGTAAGGGAAGACGTCACTCTCACTGTCGGGAGAGAAGACGCTATTCTCATGAAGTATAAAATTTGTTTTGGATACCATGCCAGCAGCACCACGGTAGAGAGACAAGAGACGAAGGCACCAGGGCTGTGCGGGAACGAGGGAAGATTTATCCAAGTATCGAGATAAGATTACCATCTGAGGTGTCCTTAGTGTCAACATGTTCCTCTACCTGCCCACCTGATGATCATACGAGAGTCCTTTGTTTACCTCTGGTGTTTCTGTTGCCTTTTGCCAATACGGCATGTGTTGTGTCCCAAGGCGGGACAATGTTGTATTCGTAGGTGGGCATCATATCATGTGTTCTCAGGTGGGGCAACATAGGTGTTGTTCCCAGGTGGGGCAACATATGCTTTGTTCTTAGGTGTGTTAGAATATATCTTGTCCTCATGTGAGGCTATGCATGTTGGACCCGCATGTGGGGCAACGTAAGTAGCCGAGATGCTAGCCAGGATGACACTTTGAGTTGACGTGAATGTATAAAGAGTTGCAGGGTACCTCCAGCTGTCCTGTATAAGTCTGTGTCTGTATGTCAGTCTCTCTGTTGTGCTCCATCCCCATCCTCTTCCACGCACAGGAAGCAGACAGCCACCGACCAGGGAGGTGGTAGCGCATGATTATTGGGAGATGTAGATGACGGCTGCGCGGTGAGCTAGCACTGCAGCGGCTCTCAAGTTTCTTCTCCTGGAGCAGGTTGTAGTCTTATATCTTTGCTTCATAACCACTTAGACAGCTAGCATTAACTCCACAAACACTGCGTCCATCTTGCACTAAACGCTCGACAACACGCATCCCTCACGGCTCTTCTCTAACACTAGTTTCTCCTGTGATGAGCTCTACGCGCCAGCCTTCCTTACGTAATGGCACAGTCTTAGCATAAGTAAATAAAGTTTACGAACCGGGATTCTAGCAGATCTCCTCATAATGTTTGCATGTTATTACCTGTTAGGAATTACACACAGACAACAAACTAGCATACTTGCAAACACACATGCATACACATCAAGGTCGCCTCATCCTCAAGGGAAGCGCCGGCGTTCTCAAGGTGTTGACTTTATACAAGCTTCATCAACCTTGTACCAGCTTATCTTTGCACTAGCTTCAGTTTATTCTGGACCAGCTTCATACCAACCTAACTTTATTACAAAATAACTTTATACTAACTTTATACTAGCTTAAGTTTCCCGGCACTAAACTTGTACTCATGAGGTTCTTCATAAAGGGACGTAATATCCAGCAACGACAGACTACCACTCCTAGCGCGACAAAAGCTCTTGCTTGGACGTGGAGCAACATGATACACTGCCAACATTTGGCTAAAAGAATGTGGTTCAGTTTGCCTACCGCGCCACCACGTTTTTACCTTGGTGATATCATTCTTGTGAACCTTTTTTTTTTTTTTACTCCAGGAACATTAGGGAAGGATCTTTGTTATCCTGGGAACATTACTGTGACACTTCTTGTTTCTACCCTCGCCAGTAAAGAACTATACTCCTTACAGAAGAGGAATGGCCAGAGAGCAGGCTACACTCGCTGTAATGTGCGGAATAAATGTATTCACTTGCTAGACACTTGCTAGAGACTTACTAGACACTCGCTAAACACCAAAAGTATATAGCATTGCGAACTTAGAAGATAAAACACCGCTGTACATATGCCTCAGGCCGATGCAGCTGAGAGTAATATTCAACTTTTTTCCACTGTAAAAAAAGTATAAAAGATTAACCTAACTTGATTGCAGCAAACTGATGCGGTATGTTATGTTATAGTATGTTAAACTTGATGAAAGTTAATAACTTTGAGTTATTTATTGTAATTCATAGAATACTAAGAAACTGTACTTTCATGGGAGAGAGTTCTACAGTCGTGGGGCCGCATTTCAACTTTCTCTACTCTCACTTAGCGTCTTAAACATCCACATGCTAAACTCAGTCACTGTCCCGTAACTCAGTTAATCACACCACTACACCGGCATTATGAAAGTACCACTTGACACCATTGCTACCAAGTCTCTTGCTTCATGTTATGGTCTCGAGTTGTTCTCTTCTCGCAGCTGTCAAAGAAATGATCACAATGTACGTCATCAAGCTGGGTTAAAATTTTGTCTTCTCTCTTTTATGGTAGACATATTTACGACTTCTGGTCTTTCCTCTTCATTTTCGTATCAGATATGTATTCCCTTAGCTTTTTTGTACAATTACTGTATTTCACATATCATCATGAACTCAGGTCATGCAACTACTTCTCGTGACTCAAATACTGACCAGACTCAAATGTTTGGTCACCAAGAACGAACTCGGACCCGGAAAACATAATAAGAGAAGAAACAGAATCGTTCAGCCGGTAGGTGTCCTCTGGGTTCCCTTTCTTGTCCAGGAAGTAATTATCTAGCGAGGATTGTCAGATGAAAAAGACTTCGGCGGGGAGCCACCCTGAGGCAAGTTTTCCCGCACCCAACCCTCTTGTGGGGACTTCTAGGTGAAGATGTTGTGTAGGTTGTGCACTGTGGAAGGTCTGATTTTGCTGGCTGACTGCTACTTTACTATCAAACTAGTAAATGACAAGTCTAGGTGCTCACATGACCAGCTTTTAGTCCTTACGAGAGTCAGACATCAATGAATGTCAATAATCCTATTGCTGATACCTAAATGCTATCGGAAGATAGATAGATGGATATATAAATAGATATATAGATTAATATATTGATAGGTACATAGATATATGGATAGATTTACAGATTGATGCATAGTAGAAAAGTGAACAGACAGAATACAATGTACAGAGCCCATGATAATTCGTCAATGATATGAATCAAAGTAGACATAACATTTGCTCATATATTGAACAATACCTTATGAGAGCATGTAAGGTCTGCCACAGGATTCTCACTTGATTGTATAAGCTATAACTTGATCTTACAGTAAGACAGGTTATTTCTTTAAAGATTTCAATTGTTATTAATCAATGTTATGTTTCAGCAAGGTTGATCAAGCGTATCACATGTGAATTATACATGAGTATACCTGGATACAACTATCATATTCGCTTTGAAAAAACTTTTCTCACTTTTTTTTTTTTTTTACTAATGAGGCTCCAGTTACTGACAAAAGCCCTCGTGAAGGCCGGGCCTTAATAGAACATGAAGAGGTTAATGAAAGGAAAAGAGAGAAAAAAAAAGAAAAATATTTACGAATTTTGGAGAAAGTAAAAAACGTCATCTAAAACGTGTTAATTCATACTTATAGGGAAAGACATGGGAGGATCAAGATTTCCAAAGGTTTAAGGATTAGGGAGACACAGTCATCAAAACAGCCCATCTTTGAGTTGCCGACGGCCGCAGTAATCATATAACATAGCAGCTTGTCGAGCGTTGTGTGGTCTTGCTAGTGGTGGGGGCACACAAGCAGCCAGCTCTCGGGAGCAAAAACTAAAGTAATACCTATAGAAGAGGGAAAGTGGACCTACAGTGCGGCTTAGGGCAAACAGCTCAAGTTTTGAAGGTAGCCTGGGAGAAATGACAAGTCGGGCCGCTTTCGACTCAACTCTGTCAACTAAAGATACACATTCAGAGCTAGAATTAATTTCGACATCTAGACATGAACTCTCCGTTTCTCAGAAGTATACTTAGTTATTTCCATATGTGGGGTTTCTAGAATAGTGTGGATTATACAGTAATAACCAAAATGTTAATTGAGCTAAGAGGTGGAAATACAGAAATGTCGAAGGAGAGAGGAAAGTTGTGAAGAATATTCATTGGAGAGATGTGCAGAAACTGGTTATTAGGGAAATTAAAGTTAACCAGGTTTCGTCTACCCCACTGACATATCCTGTCCAAGTCTGAGTATAATGAGGAAGTTGTGTCGACACGAGATGCACATCCAGTGAGAGAAGGAGCAGAATTGAAGGATGTGAAGGAATGTAATGTTGAGTCATCAGCGCATGAATGCATTTAGCTATTTGGAAGAAAGATAATCGTTGATGAAAAGGGAATAAGACAGAGCCTTGAGGGACACAGCTGTAGATGGATAAAGGGGAAAAGGCTGATCCATCAACAACCACTGTGATAGATCAGCCAGAGAGGAAGCTAGATTTGAGAGAGCATAGTGAGGGAGGGAGGCCGAAAGAGTGGATCTTAGATGACACCCCAATGCCACAGCCTGCCAGAAGATTTGGCTTTGTTATGGGCAGCTACATATGATTCCCCCAAATCCTTCAGGGATGATACCCAGACATAAGTTAGATAGGAAAGACCATCACCAGTGGATCTCACTTAACGGAAGCCATACTCATGATCAGAATGAAGACTGAGGTTCAAGATGTCTGAGGATATGGGAGTTGAGGAGGGATTCAGAGGCTTTGGAAATGGTAGATGTCAAAACAATGGAACGCTAATTAGGATGGTTAGGACGGTCACCCTTCTTAGGGATGGATTGTATCAACGCAAACTTCCAGGAAGATTGAATAGTTCCGGTTCTTAAAAAGAAACGGAACAGACGAGCAAGCACAGGTGCAAGTTCAGAGGTACAATTTTACAGTACACGGGGATGGAAGCCATCAGGACCATAAGCCTTGCTTGTTTCCAGAGAGAGAAGCGCTTTTCTGACATTTCGAAATAGATTACGGGAAGAGGCATAGGATTGATAAAAGGAGTATCGGGGGGTGGAGGAATGTTAGAGTCACCCAAGGTAGAGTTACAGGAGAAACAAGAACCAGAGTTGCTTTGTCTACAGGAGAGACAGCTATAGTGTCGTCAGAACAGAAAACTGAAGGTAATATGGAGAGATAGAACTTGTAGGCGATGTCTTCAGCTAAAGAGTAGAAAGGCCTATCAGTGGATGACGAGCAGAGGTTAACGAACCTCTCTGAAATGATGAATGGGAGTCGGAGGAAGGAGGGTTTTTCCAAGCCCGCCATGCCTGATCCCTTGCCTAGAAGGCTCCAGAACAGGAACGGTTGGAACATGGTTTAGAAAAACAGGTCCTTTTGGAGAGGGAGCGGATGAATGCTTCCATTCCAGCAGCAATAACCTCTGGTATGCGTTTGTAGAGGCAGAATCA